>NC_077227.1:6724256-6734256 GCF_027887165.1 Monodelphis domestica | reverse complement strand
TTATTTTTAAAGTTTCTTTTAAATCCTTATAAGGGGGCATAAAGGAATAACTGAGAACTACATACGGTGATATCTCTTCTGGGGGGAAAGAATTGCCATTGCTCTGAATTTTCCCTGGAATTGTTTCCTTTCCTGTTTTGGGTGTGCGCAATTGTTTCTTGAGTTTCAGGAGCTGGCCCTTAGATGCCACACAGTGTCAAAGTTTGAGAACTCTCGATTTCAGGGCCATCTTGTGCCTGGTATGTGGTTGGATCTCTGGGCATTTGGGGGGAAAGCCTCTTGGTGGGGACGAATGCTAATGCCTGTGACCAAGGAGATTTAGCTTTTCTGGGGATGGCAAGACTTGTTGCATCTCGCTAGTAATAATGAGATGCTGGCCGGCAAGGCAAAAATCTCTGTGCACCAACAAGTGGGACGGCTCCAGTCTTTGGAGGGCTTCGGTGATGAGCTCTGGGCTCCTATGTATTTGGATGACAAATGTGCCAATAATGGGGCAAAGATGGCATGTATTATTTAAAGCTGCAGGAGTCTGTGGGATGGAGATTCCAACTCTGTCGGATGAGGCTCTCCAGGCTTGCTCAGTGCCCGCCATTTGCCTGTCAGGTGTGGGTGGAAAGCCAGCCTGAGAGCTGCCAATGCTCAGAGACTTGATTCAGGATGTAAATGGGAGCACCCAGGGACCATGACACAACCCGAAATCACCTGGTGTCTGCCCAACTCCAGGCTCTGTAGTTTGATTGCCCTGCGGGTTGATATGGCGGGCACCTATCTGGGCTTTCCTCTGCTCAGCAGAGCTGACTGGGCTGCTCAGTTTTCCAGCTCTGAGTATGCCACCTGTCTGTCTGAATGGTCTGGACTCTGGAACTGGCAGCATTTTAACTTCTGTCTGGGGAGATTGAGAAGCACATAAACTGGTGGGTGTGGTTGGGCTGGTTTGCTCAGGTGTCTGGGTCAACAGGCATCCCATTGCCAGGTATCAGCTGGGTTGTATGGAACAGGAGCTTGTGTAATTAGAATTTTCTCCCCAGAACTCTTTACCAGTTTCCCATCTTCATTCTTGTTACTTCCTTACGTTTTGGAGATAAAGTTGTGAGTGTAGCTCCACCCTCTCTCTCTCTTTTCCCTGGAATTCGGCTGTGAAGGTTGGGTGAGAGCCAGGCAGGAGAATTTTACTCATGTGGTTTTACTCAGGCTTTTACTTTTTTTTAATGTAAATTTCTTCTACTTCAAGTGGTTATTAATAAACTCTATAAAACATAATACTAGGAGTTATTGGACATTAATTTAAATTTTACAAGCTGAAGGGCTGCTTGGGACTGGGGGTTACCTGGGGAAGAAATCTAGGCGTCTGGTTCTGTCCCCTCGGATCCCAGATCCCACTCTCCAAATGAGCTTATCACATCATCACTGGCCAAGGAGCTTCTTGAGGGCAGGGAGGGAGTCTTATTCTCTGGGTCCCCTGCACTACACCCAAGTCTCACCTCTGACAGTCTGTAGAACCCTTGGAAAATTTAGAAGACCTTTCTGAGACATCTGATCAAATTAGATCTAAAAGGTCTCTCTCACCCATTCCCTTTAAAAGGGAATCTAGAGACCACTGAGTTTAGTTTCCTCATTTTACAGTTGAGGAAGCTGAGGCACGGGGAGGTCTAGTGATTTTTCCAGGGTCACATGGGTTAGTCAACATTTGAGGCAGGGTTGGAGCTCATGCCTTCCTGACTCCAAGTCACTCTACCTATTGTGCCATCTAGCCACACCTCTTCCATTGGGGAGACAAAATTTGAATTTAGGACAGAGTTGAGAAGTGATTTCATCCATACAGGGACTCTCAAGAAGGAAATTCCCTTCACCAATGCCAGTTGTCACTTGCTCAGAAACTTAGTCCTTGAGAATTACCTGGGGTGCTGAGGCTCAGCCACTTTCCAGGGATCCCACAGACACTGTCAGAAGGTAGGACTCGAATTCAGGTCAACTGATATTGAGACCAGCTCTCTGTCTACTAAAAGGAACCTATGGAATGTGCTCCAAAGTAAAACACACAAGGTAGGTTTTTGGGGAGAGGGTAAAGATGGGGGAGTGGGGGGAGGAGAAACCTGCAGCTGGTACTGGGTGCAATGAGGGGGACCCAGAGAAGAATAAGACTCCCTTCCTGCCCTCAAGAAGCACCTCGTCAAGTGATGATGTGCTAAGCTAATTGAGAGTTGGATGAGGGATCTGAGAAGGGAGAGGTTTTCTTTGATTGAAGGAATCAGGGAAGGCCTCCTTGGGGTGGCTGGCTCATGAGCTGGAAAGGGAAGGATTTCATCAGGTGACTCCCATCTGGGGCACAGCCGATGCTTAGGCATGGAGGTGAGAGAAGTTTTGATGAGAATGGGGGATCAGAGGCAGAAGAGGTGAACTGGCTTTTGCCTCTTTTTTGTATTCCTAGTACTTAGCACAGTTCCCAGCGCGTAGTAAATAGTCACTTAATAAATGTTGACTGATTGAATAGAATAAAGGGAGGTTGGGGCTGGATTTTGAAAAATTGAATTTTGAGCTGAGGAGCTGGTGTTCTATTGCTTTTAGTAAACAATGAGAAGTCTCTAAGAATGCTGAGCTGAAGACGAGATGATTAGCCCTAAGTTTGGGGAAGATGACTTTGGCTAGTATTTGGAAGCTATGTAGCTAGAGGGTGCCATATTGCACAGAATACCAAGCCTGGAATCAGGATGATTCATCTCCCTGAGTTCAAATCCAGCTTCAGACCCTTAACTAGTTCTGTTACCCTGGGCAAGTCACCCCTTTAAAATTTTTTTTTTGGAAAATTTAATTTAATTTAATTAATTTAGAATATTTTTCCATGGTTATAAGATTCATGTTCTTTCCCTCCCTTCCTCCTACCCCTCCCCCCATAGCCAATGAGCAATTCCACTGGGTTTTACATGCATCATTGATCAAGACCTAGTTCCATATTATTGATATTTACACTGGGGTGATCATTTAGAGTCTACATCCCCAATCATATCTCCATTGACTCATGTGATCAAACAGTTATTTTTCTTCTGTGTTTCTGCTCCCACAGTTCTTTCTCTGGATGTGGGTAGCATCTTTCTCATAAGTCAGTCCGAATTGTCCTGGGTTATTGTATTGCTGCTAGTAGAAAAGTCAGTTACATTCTATTGTGCTACAATGTATCAGTCTGTACAGTGTTCTCCTGGTTCTGCTCCTTTCACTCTGCATCAGTTCATGGAGGTCGTTCCAGTTCACATGGAATCCCTCCAGTTCATTTTTCCTTTCAGCACAATAATATTCCATCACCAACATATACCACAATTTGTTCAGCCATTCCCCAATTGAAGGGCAGCCCCTCATTTCCCAATTTTATGCCACCACAAAGAGTGCAGCTATGAATATTCTTGTACAAGTCTTTTTCCTTATTATCTCTTTGGGGTATAAACCCAGCAGTGCTATGGCTGGATCAAAGGGAAGACAGTCTTTTAGCAACTGGGCAAATCACCCTTGTTATTTCAGTTTCCTCATCTGTAAAAGGAATCAGAGAAGGAAATGGCGAACCACTCTGGTATCTTTGCCAATTAACCCCCAAAAGTCAGACACAACTGAAAAATGATTGAAGAAAATGGAAGGATCCATGGAGGGGAGAGAAGGGAGACAGGAAGGCTATTACCACAATCCTGGCAAGACCAAAGTAGGTAGCAGAAGCAAGTGTTGGGCACATAGTAGGTACTTAATGAATACCTCAGTTGACTGACTGATAGAAGAAGGAGAAAACTAGGAGTAGAAAGGAAGGAATGGATAAGAAGGATTTGGAGAAGGTGAAATGAACAAGATTTGAAGTGCCATCCAATGTATAGGGTGTAGGATGAGAGAGAGAAGAAAGATTCAGAGTGGTAGATCTATGCCATTGTTATGTAGATTTGGAGCTGGGGGAATTGGAAGGGTGATGCTTCCCTAAATCAATCATCTTTCATCTTGTTTTCAGTTTGTATATTCTTATGTAAAACTATACCTATTTCATATTTTGGCTTTTTTGCTATTTGAAAGGGCCAAAGACAAATATGAGGCTTGAGTATGAAAACACGAGAGCAGGCTACAGAGAAAATGCACTTCCCCAGGATGAAGCCTGCCTCAGTGCTTTGTTTACCAAAGTTTGTTTACATTGGACCAATGGAAGACCTTTACAACTAGGCAAGCCCGAAGCCTAAAGATTCCTGTAATCATTGGGCCAGTACCCATTTCCCTGGTCATGGTAGTGGACTTGGCCCATGGCCTGGCTGATCCCTAGGTTAATCATCTCATTTGATGGAGGGGTAGTGGGATCAAAGGACCCATCTTTGGTCCTTCTTTTTAAAAATTTGAATTTCTTTTCTCTCTCTGTCTGTCTGTCTCTGTCTCTTTTATTCTCTCTGTCTCTGTCTCTCTCCCTCTTTCTCCTGATAAGGGAAGATTTGTTTGTAGGCAAAGGGAAAAGGGCCAAGAGAGGTGGAGAGAGGATGACTAAAGGGTGTTTAGCTTCCCACTTCATACAGTTGGAAGAGAATTAGAATGCTCACGCTCCAATAAATGACTTTTTCCCATGAGCCACGTGGGCTTGTTCTAAGAGGTTATTTCTCTTCTTCCAGGGAGCAGCTCTGAATTCCCCCACTTTTTCCCTGCTGCAGACCCCGACCCCAGCGATGAACTCACTGGGCTTCAAGAGAAAAGACAACAAACAGCGTTTTCTTGTCAAATGACGTCCTGGGCAAAACGTAATTTAAGATTTGAAATGCTGCCTAAAGGCAGATTTTCTTGTGAAACAGATCATTTTAGGGAGAATATATGTGTGTGTGTGTGTGTGTATAAGTATGTATGTGAGTGTGTAAGTATGACAGTGTGTGTGTATGAGTATGACTGTGTATGTGTGTGTTTGAGTGTGTGTATATGTAAGTGTGAATGTGTGTGTGTATGTACACAGTAGGGGTGGTAATCTATTGTAGTATCTGAAGGGCTGGACTCAGAAGACCTGAGTTCTAGTCCTGTCTGACACATAACTAGCTGATCAATATTGGTGGAGTCTTTTCCCCACTGGGATTTCCCAGGCTGTGGTTGGTTATCTCCCCTCAGTGCCCAGCAGGGCTGGCCTTGGCTCCGGCGTCCCTTGGCCCAAAGGCGCTGCTGCACCCCGGAGGAGGCCTTCGCCTCTTACGTGCCTCCTATGTCGAAGGGGGCTCGTCCTCAGAGGCTGTGGTCAAGATCGAGGGCCACCCTGCCTGCTGGGGCCACCCTTCAAGGCCTAGAGACGCCATTGGCTATTTTTTATTTGAAAAACTGGTAAACCTTTACCTGCTAGTAAGTGTTGGTTCCTTGGCATGAGAGCAGTCAGCGCTAGGCACCTGGGGTTAGGTGACTTGCCCAGGGTCACAGCCTGAGCCCTGATTTGCACCCAGGTCCTCCTGACTCCAGGCCGCCCGCCGGCCCCAAGGCCCCTGGTTATTAGAGACGACCCTCTAGGGCCCCTTTGCCTCCCCCAGACAGGGCTCCTGGACTGCAACGGCTTCTTGTCCTTTTATGAGTCAAGGCAGCAGGCACTTATTCAGCACCTCCTACGTCCGGGCACGTGGGTGCCGCTTCTGGACCTCGAGGGTCCCCCTGGACCAGCCAGGCCCGCCTCCTTCAGGGCCTCCTATGGCAGAGGCCTGACACTGGCGATTTCAAGCGATGGAGGCCTGTCCAGGTGCCATTTTGCATCCTTCTAGGATATTCCTAAGGCTTCCTCTCAGCACGGCCCCATCGTGCCTGCCAGGCGGCTGATTGGAGTCCCCTCTGAATGAGCCCATCCCTTAGTAAAGTCAACGTCTGTTGGACCCACAGAGCCCTGGAAAGTGAGCGGGGCGAGACAGGAACCAGAGCACAGAAGGCTGGCTTGCCATTGGTGAAGTGTTGCCGGTCAGCTGGAGTTGGCCTGAGGTTGCTCAAATGCCAGCTTCTCCACTTACCCTTAAAGCAAGCCACTGGAATACTCTGCATCTCAGTTTCCTCATCTGTAAAATGGGAGTAACAGAACTTGTTCGTATCTTCCTTCAGAGACTCTGCCACTTGATGCCCCATATGCCCCGTTTAGTTACCCTTCCCCCCTTTTCCACCATATTGTCTCTCCCATTGGACTCTCAGCTCCTTGAGAACAAGGACTTCCTTTGTATCTTCAGGGGTTCACACAGTGCCCAGCCCGTAGCAAGGGCTTAAGAAGTGTTCGTGGATTCACCGGCTCACGAGGTTCCTGTGACAGAGCCTGGCAAAGGGCTGTGGAAGGACATGAGGATTTCTGCACTGCCGTTCCGTGTGGATCCCACTCATGGTCCCGGCTAGAGGACGAGCTCCCTGGGGCAGGGATCTCCCTCCGCCTCTCCCGGGGCCTCCGCTTAGCAGACGCAGGAGAAGCGCCTTCCGAAGACCCTTAGAAGAGGAACCCCCCGAGATGCCGCCTCAAGCCGGCTGCTAGGTCCTTTTTTCATTCACAACTAGCTTCCCGTTTGGGGCTCCCTGGCACAGAGTGCTCCAGAGAAACAGACTCGTAGGCTGTGAGAACGTGAGGAAAATTCCTCTGGGCTGCTGGGACTTCTTCGGCCACCCTAGCAGGCTATCCGCAGCTTGGATGACCAGAGAGGCATCCCCGTATTTTGGCAGCTACATGTAAACATCCACAGCTGACCACCGACCCAAAGGAACCCCGGAACCTCAGACTCTCCGGTAGAAGGCAGCGGAGACCTCGTAGTGCCACCCACGAACCCAGGTCTGATGAAATGCCTCCTTCCTTTGGCTCCATATCCTCCTCCCGCCTCGGGGCTTTCTGTCCTTGAATTCCTGCTTTCCCTTGATGCCCAGAGCCCAGATCTGGAGCTGAAAGGGACCCCAGAGGGAATCGAGTCGTCTTCCGCTTTACGGGCGAGGACCCAGAGCTACGATCGTCACTGGTCTGAGACAGAATTTGAACCCAGGTGCTCCGATGACATTTCTACTGACTACCCGTTCTGACTCTTCCTCACGAGGTAGGAAGCACTCCCAAGGCGGGGACAGCACTGGACGTTTACTTCCGCATCCCCGGGCTTGGTGGAGGTGGGGAAGAGAGGAGAGACGCCCTGTGTCTGACTAGCCCCAGACCAACGTCCTTCCCTGAGGGCTGCTTTAGCTGGCCCTGGAAGAAGGCTGGCTTTATGTTCTGGAGGTGGCTGTGATCTTCTGTCAACAGCATCCACATTTAGGGCCAATAGCCCGGCAGGGTCTGCGGTGACCAAAGATGCCCAGGGCGTTCCCAGCATTGTGTAATCTCTCCGGGGCATCGGTTGGGAAATGTCCATCACGGGCCACCTTGGCTGCGCGAGTCTCCTCGTCTAGGAGCCATTCCACAAGCCTCTATGAGCTCGTTTTCAGAAATATCGAAGTGGTTTGTTTTTAACCTCCTGGATGTAGAGGCAGGATTCTGAGAAGAGTCTCCAGCCTCTGAGGCCAGGACGCTGACAGGGAAGGAGCCTAGTCTAGTCCAAGATGGGTGGAGACTGATGCGTGGGCAGCATTGGCAAGTAGGACAAAGTCCTGCCCAGCAAACCTGCTGGTCTGCTCTTCAATGGAGCCCTGCCTCTGGGAGCTTCTCTCCTTTGGTGAATGGGACACCGACGCTGGCCCCTGGGAGGGTCCCTGCGGGCATTTGTAAGAGCGCCCTGTGGGCGGATCCTCATTTCTTGTGGAGGGCTGGCAAGACCCTGGGCTCAGGGGCCACGTGCCCACCGTTTCCTTGGAGGGGATGGCATGGCGGTAAGGAGAGAAGCAGAGTTTCCAGGAATAAAGAGCTGATGGTCTCGCTGCCCTCAGCAAACCTCTTCAGACGGCCCTCTTGTTCAGGAAGTCTATCGATGAACTCGGGCTTGTTCAGAGGCGGCCAACCACGACGAAGGACCGTGGCTAAAGCTGGTCAAAGAGCTGGGGAGGATCGGCGGGGAGACGAGACCACTTAAGGGAGACCCGCGAGTGTCTCTGAGGGTTGGGATTCCGACGCCGACTAGCCTTGTTCTGCTTCCTCTTAGAAGGCAGAGCTAGGAGCCATCGGGGGAAGAAAGAACAAAATGAGGTCTGGCCCAGGAAAAACATGGAGGACTGTCCAAAGAGCGAATGAATGGGCTGCCTCCGGAGCTGGGGGGTCTCCCCCTGGCTGAGGTCTTCCCGGACTTGCTGGGCATGTTGGAGTGAGGATTCGTTAGGGGGCCCAGGACCTACTAGGATGCCATGATTCCCAAGGCAGGAGGCAGGAAGAGAGGGGCCGGAGGAGGCCGACTCCAGCACAATTTGGCACGTTCTGGGCAGCAGCACAACGCCTCGGAAGCAAAGAAACTTCTGAATTAATGTCAGGCGGTGTGGACGCAGCCATTGATTTTGATAACTTCTTTCGGAAAATAATGCTCCAAACCTATTATATTATCCTGTCGTTACCCCTTCTTAGAATCCTGGAGGAAGAAAACCCCAGCCAACTTGAACTTGGGGTGTGTGTGTGTGTGTGTGTGTGTGTGTGTGTGTGTGTGTGCTGGGAGTCCTTCTATCATTATCTCTGGCAGCGCCCTGGGCGTGCCTCTAATGACTAATTCATGACACCTGCCCAGCCTCTGCCCTAGGAGCCTTCATCCCGCTCCCCCCTGTGCTTGGGGGTCTTCCTGAAGCTAAGGGGGACCAGAGCCTCTGCCCAGCCCTCTGAGGTCTCTTTGGGTGGCTCTTGGAGATGCTTTCTCAGCCGAGCACCTTCAGGTCCAGCCCGGGCAGTCCGGTTTGGGAAATGAGCAGTTGGTGGGGGGCACTCTGGGTTGTCCCAATGAGGAGGGACTCTGCCTCCCGGCGCTCTCTGGGCAGGATGGGCTTGGGCCACCAGGCTGGGACGTGCGCCATGTTCCCTTTGAGCGTTGGAGGAGTGCTGGTGCGGGCTTGGAGTCTGGAGCGCGGGGGCGACTCTATCTCTACCTCGGGCCTCTCTGGCCTCATTTTGTCCCCTCTGGAAAAGAAAAGGGGCCCAAGTGGCCCATCTCAGAAGCCCCATCTAGCTCTCAAGCCCTGCTGGTGGTCTTGATCTGTCCAGGAGGGAGAGTTCAGGTATCTGCGGGCCAGGAGGCGACCAGCCATCTGTTGCCCAAAGCCCCGGCCCAAGTGGGAGTCTAATCATGGACCTGCCATTCTTTGCCCATCGCCGGGGTTCCGGTAAATCTGAATGCCTTGCTCTTCATTCGTCCTGCCTGTGCTTCTGAAAGATGGGCCCAAACAAAAAGATCCTATCTGTGTGCGGTGCTTTAATTTATTTTCACCTTTTTTTCTCCTTTGGAGACCCCCAGTGTATCCTCACTTTGTTTACCACAAATTAAAGCGGGGCTGATTGTTTACCAGCCGGAGACCCCTGTGCATTGCTTCGCCCCAGCCTCCTTTTTTTTTTAATAATCACAACCTGGGATTCATTTGCAAGAAGCCCTAATCTGCATGAGAATTATACAATTAACTTTTGATTAACCACCTAGTTCTTTGGGAAGCCTCCGTGTATAGGATCCTGGCATTTAAATCATCCCCCTTAAATTGGGAGCAGGCCTTTCATTAGAGGGTGAGTCGGACTAAACAACAACATTTGGAGATAATCAGGGTCAAAACAATAGTCGCTGCGGCAGGGCTAGAATGTCATCTTTAAATATAACAGGCGAGATAAAGGCGCCCAGATTGTGCCTTATCAAAACACAAAAAAATCAAAGCGTGCTCTTGTCTGGCTCACAAGGCGGGCTGCCCCCGCGTCCTGGGCGCCCATTGTCTGGCCCCTCGCTGGAGCCGGATTGGCATTCAGAGAGGCCCTCTAACACACGTTACATCACGTAGGGTACTTATCTCGGAGTCTGACAATAATTATCAGGAAGAATATACTCAGAATGACTTTTTTGTGCTTTTTATGCATCCCCAACACAAGGAAGGGGAGATAACGGCATTATGAGAAAGGGGAGAGTCTCCCAAG
>NC_077227.1:6681756-6719256 GCF_027887165.1 Monodelphis domestica | reverse complement strand
ATCTATCTAGCCATCCACCCATCCACCCACGTATTCATCCATCCATCCATCCATCCATCCATCCATCCATCCATCCATCCATCCATCTATCTCTCTTTCTCTCTCATCCATCAATCCATCCATCTATCTACATATCTATCTATCTATCTATCTATCTATCTATCTATCTATCTATCTATCTATCTATCTCTGTCTATCTCTCTCTCTCTGTCTGTATGTCTATTTATCCATCTGTCTGTCTATCTATCTATCTATCTATCTATCTATCTATCTATCTATCTATCTATCAATCCATCTCTCTTTCTCCCTCTCCCTCCCTCCTTTTTCTTCCCTCCCTCCCTCCCCCCCCTCTTATCTGTCTGTCTGTCTGTCAATATCAGCTGGCTGCTCAATGGATAGAGAATTGGGCCTGGAATCAGGAGGACCCGAGTTCAAGTCTAGTCTCAGACCCTCTGGATGGTCCTGGAAAAGCCACTTCTCTCTCTGATTCCGTTCCCTTAACTGTAAAATGCAGGTGAAACAACCACCTTCCTCCCAGGGCTGTGTGAGGCTCCAGGGAGATCCTATTTGTAAAGCTCTTAGCAGAGTTCCAGGCACATGGAATGCTTCCCCTCTTCCTTTCCCCTTTGTTTAGAATTTTTCCTTGCTGCTCTCTGGATTTGCTCTGTGCTTTCCTCAGGAGAGGGGCACTGGATCCTCTCTGGAGCTCTTTTGGGGTGGGATGAGGAGGGTATCCTCACTGGGTTCCAGAGGCAAGTGAAGAAGGAAGCCCTTGTTCTCAGCCAGTGCTCTCTCCAAACACCTCAGTCCAGGGAAGCCCTGTTGGAGAAGCTCCTCTGACATCATGTTGTAGATTTTGTCAGCTAACGTGCCGGAGCCAAGGGCACCGAGAGCAGGCTAACTGGACCTGGCAGCCTCTGGAGGTGGCGCCAGTGGGCACTTGCTTCTCTTCAACGGAAAGCACAGTCCTTGGTCTCACAGCCAAGATGCTGCCAGGGCTTCTGCCTCAGCATCCCCAGCTATTGATCTGGGACCCCGCCCTGCCATCAGCTCCAGGGACTGCCCAGAAGAGCTCTGCAGATAGCCCTGTGATTCAGGCAAAGATGGGGGAGCCCCCTCGGCCCCCTCCTCCAGGCACATCCAGGGGCTGAGTCATTAGTGGAACAGAGGCCAATGGGCCGGGAGGTCATGTGGAGAGGCCACTGGGGAGGAGTGTGGAGGGAGGCTGGACCGACACCATTAATTCTTTCCAGAAGTTAAAAAAATCACCAACGATCATTGTTATGGGCAGCCAGATTCATGGAAATGTCTTCGAGGGAGGAAATGAAAAATGTGTTATCAGCTTGAGGATTGGCAGGGAGCAAGAACCCCATTTCCTAGAACTGGAAAAAAGAGAAGACACCAATTGGACCGAATTGGTCTCAAATCACTATTTACTAGTTCTTGAAAAGGGGACCAATTGAAATTCATCATTCCTTGGTGAAAACAAACTCGCTACTTAGAAATGGTGAGCAGCTCCATTTTCACACTCACGCATATTCAGTCAGTCAACCCAATTAAGCACCTACTATGTGCCAGGCACTGTGCTACGTACTGGGGCTATAAAAAGAGGCCCAAGCCAGTTCCTGCCCTCAAGGAGTTTATCGTCTAGGGAGGACACAATGCGCAAACAAGCGTAGACAAAACACGCGCCATATACTGGAAAGATGGGAAGTATTGAAGCAGGGGAAGGCCCTAGAAGTGAAGAGGCTGGGGAGGGAGGCCAATAACAACAACAAAACTGGACTGCGGTGACGATCACAGGAGATGCTCTTGGTAAAGGAAACTGAGCGCTCTGTAGGAACGCCATCATAATTGACATCACCTCACAGTGCTGCGGCTGGGAGTCCTTAGCTTCGCGCAGCTTTCCCGGGGCTCCTTGTAGAGCCCAGTTACTGTTTAGGGGTGCCCAGCGTTGGGACTCCCAGAGTCAGAGACTTTCAGACAAGACCTCCGCGTGAAGAGAGTAAGGAATGGCCCAGGCTGAGGCAGCTACCAAGTGGCAAAGGCGACACTCCGCGTCTGGTCTGCTGACTCCAAGTCCGACCCTTCTTCCCCTGCGCCCTTATCTTCCTTCAAGACTCGGCCTGATGACATCTCCCTTAATCTCCCCGAAAAGTTCATGCATTGGTTCTGCATTCAAATCTTACCTCGTGCCTCATTCGCTCATTCATAAAATGAGGGCTGGGCTTGGCGCCTCCCACGTAGCTTTTCCAGCTCAACGGCCACCTCCCAGAATCCTCTTTTACGTACGTCTCTGGGCGCCGACGGTGCCCCTGGCCAAGTATAAGCCCGAAGGGAGGGAGGGCTTATTCTCCATCTCTTTGCGCGTAGAAAATGCGCCACCCAACCGTGGACTTGAGTCGCTTTGAAGTGGGCACCTCGTCTTCCGTCCAGGGGATGTGGAGGAGGAGGAGGGTTTTCTGGCTGCTTCATACAGAGGCAAAGCGTTCCGGCTGCCCGGCTGCCCGGATTGCCAGGGACCCCCTGAAGGACAGCTCTGGGGATACGGCTTGGGCTGGAGCAGCTGATCTGGGCCGGGGGTGGAAATAGAGAGGAGCTGCTCGAGATGAAGGCAGCACGCCTGGAATTGGCACCGCCTCCCAGAGTCCCCAGGGCCGGCTGCAGCATCCTCTCTTCCCTCTGGCCCGGGTGCGCCTGCTCATCCTCTAAAGCCCAATGCAAATGCCTGCCCTGAGCCGCTGATCCAGAGGGATCCCCAGGCCCGAACCTCAGACGTGGAGAACCTCTGACGGCTACCTCTCGGCCTAATCCTATTACAGTGTGTGTCCCGATCTTTGCCAGAGGTAACTCGTCTTCTCCGTGTGCTTGTGCGCGCGCACATGTGTGTGCATTGCGTGTGCACATGTGTGCATGTGTGCATTGCGTGTGCACGTGTGTGCATGTGTGTGCATTGCGTGTGTGCACGTGTGTGTGCGCGTGAGTGTGCGTGTGTGCTGGGTGGATGGAGAAAGACGTGCAAGATCTAGGTTCACGGCGATCTCAGAAGACCCTGGGAAAGGCCTCGTGCAAAGGCGGGGATTACGTTGAGTCTTGGAGGAAGCCACCGAAGCTAAGAGGTAGAGGCCGGCGTGTGGCACAGTCTGGGCAAAGGAGATGGTGGTGGTGGGTTTGTGTGATGAACAACGGAGGCGGCTTCCGAAGCTGCATGGAAGAGTGTGTGGAGGAGGGGAAAGGATCCATTATGCCATGAGGGTCATGTCTTGACTTGCTCATGAATTGGATTTCAGTGAGGCAGAGCTGTCCAAAGGGGTTAATCTCACACTCTTCCAGAGTTAGTAGGCAAAGCCAGACAAAACGTGGGGCCAGCTGGGTGGCTCAGTGATGGGAGGTCCTGGGTTCCAATCTGGCCTCAGACACTTCCTAGTTGAATGACCCTGGGCAAGTCACTTTACTCTAATGGCTAGCCCTGACCACTCTTGTGCCTTAGAACCAATACACAGTATTGATTCTAAGACAAAAGGTAAGGGTTTAAAAAAGAAAAAAAAAGAGTGACTGGGGGTGGGGGCTGGGGGTGCCCTAGAGAGTAATTGAGAAGTTTGGGAGAGGGTAGGTTTAGGGAAAATAAAAACATATTTTGGACATGTTGGGTTCGAGATGCCTAAAGGACACTAAGATTTAAATTAATGTCCAATAGTTCAAGTATTATTTTTATTTTTATTCTATTTTATTTTTTTTAAACCCTCACCTTCCATCTTGGAGTCAATACTGTGTATTGGCTCCAAGGCAGAAGAGTGGTCAGGGCTAGGCCATGGGGGTCAAGTGACTTGTCCAGGGTCACACAACTGGGAAGTGTCTGAGGCCAGATTTGAACCTAGGACCTCCCATCTCTAGGCCTGGCTCTCCATCCACTGAGCTACCCAGCTGCCCCCTCAAGTATTATTTTTATAAAGCTTATCATCTGACAAAATAGAACCACATGACCAAGTTTTCTACCTGCTCAAAAATCCCTGCTCCACCAAAGCCACAACAGGAAGGAAAGGATGAGAGAGACGGAACTCCACACAATTTATATCCTGTCTACATCAGCACATAAGGGCAGGAAGTGAGTGGAGTGATGGGAATTGTAGTTTTGCTGCGGATCGTAGTTTTTAGGGTAACAGATTCTAATTATACAACATCTAGTTTGAGAGATCCCAAATGCAGTTGGTGATAAATGATTACAGGGATCATAGGGAATCATCTATATAGAGATGAGAATTGAATGTTTAGGAGCTGACGATTTCACCAGATCAGAAAAAGAGAAGAGGGACAAATCTAGACCTTTGGGAGAGGCCCACAGATGATGACTTGGAAAATGACCCAGCAAAAGAGACTAAGAAAGAGTCCTCAGATACGTAAGAGAACATGGAAAGAGCGGTGTCATGGAAACCTAGGGAAGAATGAGCATCCAGGAGGTATTTGGCTGGGTCAGAGGCTACAGAGAAGACAAGAGGAGGATGAAGAACAGCCCAGAAGATCTGGCAGCAAAGATAATATTGGTAACTTTGGAGAGGGAACGTTTTAGTTGAATGATGGTGTCAGAAGCCAAATTACAGAGAAGAGAGTGAAAGAAGAATCAAGGAAGTTATCTCATGCACACAGACTTCTGTGAGGCAAACCATGAAGGAGAGGAGAAATAGAGCCTGACAGTTAGCGGCGTGAAGTTCAGGTATTTTCTTTTTTTAAAGGATGGAGGAGAGACATGGGCATGTTCAGGAAGCAAGGAAGAAGTCAGTGAATAGAGACTGAAAATGAGTGAGACAGCAGGTATGACGGAAGGGACAATCTGCCGGAGAAGGCGGGATAGGATGGGAACAGTGACTTTTCAGGGTGGGACAATGGACCTACCTGGGAGGTGCAGAATGACTGCCATGAGAGTCCAGTGGAGATCAATCAAACTAGACAATATCAATGTGTAAGGATCTGATCAGCAGAGTTC
Source organism: Monodelphis domestica (assembly GCF_027887165.1). Classification (NCBI taxonomy): domain Eukaryota; kingdom Metazoa; phylum Chordata; class Mammalia; order Didelphimorphia; family Didelphidae; genus Monodelphis; species Monodelphis domestica. The sequence goes on along the minus strand of NC_077227.1, from coordinate 6,714,275 downwards.
ATGATTTTATTCAGTAGCAAAGGACGCAGATGGGGAGAATAATCTAGGACTGGTGACTCAAGATGTGGCCATCGTTAGGATCAGGGCACAGGATTCTGAGGAGAAAATAGTGTAGAGTTGAACCGCTTCATGGATGAGTCAAGACTGGGAAAGACCTGAGTGATGGAAGGAATGGAGTCAACCAGCACTGTGAAACGGGGATGAAGAACACAGTTTGAACTCATAAGGAAAAGGGAAATAAGGACTGATAAAAACAAAATGGATGGGAGAGAGGAACTTTGTAGTTCGAGAACATGGAAGTAGAACTCTGGCGGGTGATGGAAAGTAAGCTGTGCGTAGGAGTATGGATGCAAGAGTTGGAGTAGCTTATTCAATGGGTAAGTTAAGGAACTGGGGGGTCAGAGTGTTCCAAGGAGCACCAATATGCTGATGTTCTCTCATATTGCAGTAGGAGATGTGGAAGGGGAAAAGACTAGAAATTGGACCTTGAACTCATTGAGGAAGGAAGAAGAATTATCTTTGAATCTCTGGATAGCCACTAGGATCTGAATTGGGTGACACATTTGATAGTGTGAACTTAAAAGCAAGAAGAATTGCTTAGTAAAGGTGGTAGAAGAAGAGCCTGGCCAGGGTCAAGGGGTACAAGGAAGGCTGGAACTCTTCCACCTGGACTAGTGATTAGTGCAAACAGTGCTTGAAAGAATGGCCAGAAAAGTGGTGTCGTCAGGAGGAAGCCAAGACTCACCGAGTGCCCGAGTGGGAAAGGAAGTGGTTTGGGATGAAAGGAAGTTAGTTATGGGGCAGACATTGCAGAGGGCACAGCTGAGGGGCTCGGCTTACCTGGATCACAGAAGACCATGAATTTCTAAGACCCAATGTTGAATCCATGTATACTTTGATTAACTAGAGCATGATGTTTCCATCCATCAAAACATGAATGCTTTAAATGCTAGTCATTCTTTTCACCAAGGCACATTGACCCCATTTATAACTTAACGTATGATTTTCACAAGTTTCTTGAATTTAAAAAAATCATCCTTTGTTGGCCAATCTTCCACTTGGTCAAGCTCTCTGAATGGATTTAGCTTGGCCGCTAGTCTTTGAAGGCTTTCTAATGTGATAGAACCGCTCAGAGCTTGCCCTCTGCTCTCTACTGCCAAGCCTTGAAGAATCTCAGGGTGCACCCCCTCACCCACCCTTTGATGGGTCCCCCAAGGAGAGATTAGTGGAGGTATTATCATCAACAAGCATTTGAAGAGGACGTCCCAAACTGGAACCTGGGTTTACTAAAACACTCACCCTGAAGGATTGGCTTATTGGCTGAGAGAGTGAAAGAGAATTACTCATTTACTTTAGACGGATGTTTTCTTTGGTAGATACAGGGCAATTCTGAAAGGACCCTCCCTCTGCCTAGGCAGATCACCCCCTGCTCTCCCATTCCATTCCCTTGTAGAGATGCCGGGGGCACTGAAGGCTGAGATTTCTTGTCCAGAATCATACAGCCTGTCTAGGTCGGGTCTTGAATGAAGCCAAGTCTTCTTGGCTCCAAGGTCAACTCTTAGTCCCCTCTGCCCCATGGCGCCTTGAATCTTGGGGGAAATCTGTCAAATGTTTATTGAGTGTCCTTAGGGCCTGTGATCTTTTGTCAGGTCTCCGCTTTGGTGCCTGCCTTCCTGGAGCTTACCTAATGAGACCACCTTCCATTAGTCAGCCAGTCAGTCAACCTGCATTGTGAAATGCTTACCATCTGCCAGTGATGATGCCAGAGACACACTCACAGGCAAGGGTTATTCACATAACTCAATTTAAGCCTGTATCCTTGGCTGGGCTGAAACCTGGGATGTGGCTTTTGTGGGAGAGTCTGGGATCATCAAAGAGCTTCCAGAGGGAGAGAGTTTTGGAGAAACTGCCCCCAAAGCCTAGGGTTTGGTCTGCAACTCTTTGAAAAGTTGAGATTTGATTGTGCAAATGAGGCTTCTTAACCTGTCTTTGATGAGGTGAGAGTGAGATTCTAATTCCTGAACCTGGGCCTTGGGGATCCTCCAATTTCACCCCTTCACTTTCCTGCTTCCTCCCCTGTTCCTCATTAAAGGAGCCTCTTCTCCCAGGGGCACCCCAACACTAATCACTTTCACTCTTTGACCTTCCTGTAGGGGTTGTGGAACCATTAAAGAAAGTCTGTCTGCCCTCCAAGGTCAAGTGAGCTTCCTTGATTCTGAGTTAATTTCTGTTATTCTTGGGAAAGAAATTCCTTTTTCAAGGAGCAACATATTGGTCTGAAGTGAGCTATCCGTTTGTGTTGTCGGGATTCTGTCACCCAAGGAAGATGGGCTTATGTGCTTAGAGAGGGAAAGCTTGGTCAGAGAAATTTCTAGCACGTCCTTAAACTAATTGAGGACTGGATTAGGAAAAATGTAAACTTTTAAAATAAATTGACTCCCTCTTAGCATGACTTAAGCCTATTTATCCAATGTAATAGTGGTCGCCATTTTCACATGCAGCCCAGTGGAACACAGAGAATGTAGATGATCTCTAAGAGGTTTAAGGATGCACCCAACTCCCCATCTTCTGACTTTATGACAGAATCTGAGCCAGAAGGGATGTCTACAATCACCTTATTCAACCACTGGATACACAATCTGTCAGCGAGGGGAGGACAGAATGACCAGATACTGTAAAAGGCAGGAGTTAAGATAGATCCAGCTTTTAAGAGCTGAAAAGGATCTTTTTGATCCCTTCATCTAAGGGTTGGTTTTTTTTTTTTTGAGGTCATCTAATCCAATTCCCTCATTTCACAGATGAGAAAACAGAGGCTCATTAAGCAGGTTTTAGATGACTTGCCCCAGGCCTCAGGATTGATATGGATTTGAACTCAGATCTGACTTCAGACTTAGCACTGTTTCTGCAACTTTGGAGGAAGGAATTGGTTTGTAGCTTGAAGTCTTGGATTTAAATCCTTTCTCTACTTTGTGCTATTAGTATGACTTTTGCTAAGTCATGATCTGTCTAGGCCTCACTTTTCTCATCTGTAAAAATGAGTGGAGATGAGAATGGGATAACATCAGTAGTTGTCAACCATTTGCCCAATTGATGAAGCCTGTGATCCCTTCCAAGAATAATTTTTTTTTCAGTGCATCAAATGAAATGCCTGGGATCACAAAGGGAATTAATGACATTGAAAGGCAGCCATTAGAATTTTTAAAATCCAGTTTAGGGGCCCAGGGACTAGAGGATTTTTTTTAAACCCTTACCTTCCATCTTGGAGTCAATACTGTGTATTGGCTCCAAGGCAGAAGAGTGGTAAGGGCTAGGCAATGGGGGTCAAGTGACTTGCCCAGGGTCACACAGCTGGGAAGTGTCTGAGGTCAGATTTGAATCTAGGACCTCCTGTCTCTAGGCCTGGCTCTCAATCCTCTGAGCTACCCAGCTGCCCCCTAGAGGATTTTTAAAGTTCCTTTCTGCTCAGGATCCCATGATACTCTTAAACTGAGAGCAATTGGTGTTTGCTTGTCCATTGGAAGTGGTCAGCAATGGGTTGTCACAGCCACAGAATGTATGGTCCCATGACCAACCTGATCATGAACTTCCCTCTGCTTAGTAAGGTGGGTCAGAGGATGGAAGATGGCCAGGCTGCCACTAGGCCTATCCTGGAACTCAGCTTGCTCTCCACTAGGGTACCCTTTGGGAACTTGGGGTCACTTTTAAACCTCCATGAGCCAATGGGTGGTGGAGAGCCCTAATGGTGGAATGGAGGCAGGACTAAGGGCAAAGTACAAACAAAACCTTCTTGGCTGGAGACCTTCTGGAAGAGAATTACTTGTGGGGAATGGAAACTTTTTCATTAAGAGGCTCAGGTTGTTGTTTTTTAACCTTGGATGCTGTAATTCGATATCTTTAAGTGTGGCGTCAATTAATTTTAATTGACTACTCCCTGTAGACATCCCAAATGGATGTGCTAAAGACAGTGGGGGTTTTTCTTGCATTAATAGACCAGCTTAAATTCACATAAAAGTGCTATTCCGAGTAACACCCATCTGGGTAGAGAGACCGTTTTCCCCAAGGTTGAATGGAAATGGATCGGAGAAATATCCTAATTGTTTACCTCACTTCATGATCATGTGACTCAACAGGGTGGAGGAGAGATGTTTTAATTTTTGCCCGACTTGCTAAAAGTAAAATTTGAAATGGCTCTTTGGGGACTCCATTCCAGCCTCTAAAAATCATGGAACACTTGGGGGCTTTGTCAAGGGGATTCCTAGTTGGATGTGGGTTGGTCTAGATGGTCTCTTACATCTCTGTAATTGTCATTCTGCAGTTGTGCTCTGTTACTATAGGCAGGCTCACTTTGGTCCATGGGATGGATCCGTTTCCCTTAGAGAGGTCCTGAGACTTGCTCACCAGACCTGTGGCTGTTCAGAATGGATTGTCCAGGGCAACTGAATATTCTTCAGATCACCTCCAGTTTTCCCCCAGGGTCCTGGGATGGAGGTAATGTCCTCTGAAGAGGGCCACATAATCAGAGGCTTTTAGGAAGCTTGTTTGCTCCTTCTAAGGTTCCCAGGAATCCATGAATATTTTTCAGGGGGTCCATGAGCTTGGATGGTAAATAACTTTGCTCTAGACTTTGGTTTACCTTGTAATCTTACGCTATTTCATTTTATGAATTTCGAAACAGTATGGAGTCCATATTCCAACAGACTCATTGGCAGAGGATCTTGTTCTAAATGGATGTACTGATAACTGGCATCTCTCCTCATCAAAGGTCTGCTCATCCTTTAAGGGCAAGCTTGTTTTGAGACGTATATCATTAACTCCTTAAGGTATGGTTCCACCAGCCTATGAAGGCTGATGCTCTTCAAACTCCGAGCCCAAATTTTTTCCTACCAGGTTAAAATTTTATTGGGAAATGTGACGAAACAAAAATACACTACAGCATAGACAATGCCAATTTGTGGTTTTCTGAACCAATATGCAGTCCACAGGGACTGGACACCATTGCTTTCCCTCAAAGTTCACCATGAGGAAGGAAGAATTCCTTTTGGGAATCTTTGGTGCTTTGGATCATCTTCGGCTAAACCCTTTGGGACGTGGTTCATGAGGCTGTTGGGTTATGAGATGGCTGGGGAAAGGGGAAGAGTACAAGACAAACACTTCCTAGAATATGGAAATGCCTTTTGGGGCTGGTATTGTATTCCGTTTTTCTCTAGGACAAACTTCAGGATCCAGAGACCAACACTGGGGCTGGTCCTGACGTTGAGGAGGATTTTACCTTCATGTATTTCCTGCCAGGGTCCTGGGATGTCCAGGGTCCATAGGTGTAGATGCTGGAGTAGGGATGAATTGGGGTTGAGACTTTTTCCATATGACAGATACAGGAATCTTATCCTTGGATCCATCTTGTGATCACTGGGGACACTTTGGATGCATGTTCCTTTGGAGCTGATTGTATGGAGCCCATCCACACCTTTCTTGCACGACTCTTGGTCATGTTCTCGTGCAAATCTTCCCAACCTGCTACACACAGCCTTCTTGCACATCTCAGAAGTGCAAGGCAAAAAGGGATTTTAAAGTTTCTATCAGTTTTCAGTTCATTGGTCACTTGACAGTGATCTTCAAGGTTGGGGGTTTGAAGCCAGAGTTCATATCTTGACTTGGCCACTTGCTAGCTATGTGACCCTGGGAAAACTTCATTTCCCTGAACCTCAGTTTCTCTATCTGTAAAACAGGGATATAATACTTGTACTGCCCACCTCATAGGGCTATGGAGAGGCAGATGCCTTGTGGGAAACCTTGACTTGCTCTAGAAATAGGATACATAGATCAGTACCCCCCCCCTTCCTCTATAAAAGGAAAAATTTGAAAATCCATTTGGGTGGTCTCCCCCCTCCCTCCTCCCCTTGACTGGGTTAGAAAGACCCAGGTAGCTCTGAGGCTTATCTTTGTAAGGAGAAGACCTGGGTTCCCGGCATCCCAGAGGACACTTGCATCTTGTCCCACGTGACTCCTGGTGTCTGGAGGACTGGCCTCTGCTCAGGTCTGAGGCCACGTCTGTCCAGCCAGGTGGACCTGGAGGGAGGGACATCACCAGCTCCTAGCTAGCAAACAGAGACATAAGGTGGGCAGCAAACTTGGATTAGCTAGGCGACTGGCCATGTGATTAGGTGACCCTTTTCTCTCCAACCCTCTTTCGCTATCTAATAACTATAGCTTAATATATAGTCTCCAGAGAATTTTACTCCCAACAAGCTGTTGTCATCCTTTGTACAAGGAGAGCTGGAGAAGACGCTTCCATCTTTGTTCCTGGCCCCAACGCACCTTAGCCAACCACACAGGGGCACTCCCTGCGCCTAAGAAACTCTTCGCCCCTGGGCTGACTCCCTTTCCAAGGCAACCTGGCTTCAGAGATCGGCTGCCTTTGTTCCATCCAGCCACCTCTCTCCCTTTCCTGTAGAGATGCACATATCCATGGCTAGCGATCCACACCCCTCTCCTTTCCTGTCAAGACGTATAGACCTAGGCAGCTACCGTAGGAAAGGATTTCTGGCAGGCTGGAAGTCTGGGATGGTGCAGAATCAAGACTCCCCAGAGCTTGGCTGGGAAGTTGGAAAGTCTCTCTCAAGCTGGAAGGTGTGCCTAGTGGTGTCCCTGAAGAAACCAGTCGAGGAGCTTCCAAGGACTTTCGGTTATTATCAAATAAGGTCGAGTGAGCGTCCCCCTTCACATTGGTGGGTGATTGTGAATGGCGAGAACCTTCTCCCTTTTGGGTCCGACATCTTGATTCTGCTCGATTCTGCTGTTTGACCCAACCAAGGACCCTGGAGTTTGTGCGAATCTGGCCCACGGACATTACTAAGCCCTTGTAGTCAAGGCCGATTTAGATTTCCTACCTGGGTGGGTTAATAGTAACAGCGACTCCCCCAATCCCCTTCCAATTCCCTTATCCTTGTTTCGTTAAATAACCCCCTTTATCTATTTTCTTAGTGTTACCCCTTCTGTTACTCTTCTCTAAAACCGTTCCCTATAACAGCAGATAGCTCTACGCTCAGGAAGCTTTCCCCGATAACAAAGATTATAAAAAGAAAACAAGAGCATTAGCTAAACAGCCAAGGCCTATTCTGGATGTGAGGTCCCATGCAACATTCCACACCCATTGTTCCTCACTTCATAGCAGAAGGTTTGGTTCAGTCATGTCCAAATCTTCATGACCCCATTTGGGGTTTTCTTGGCAAAGATACTGGAGTAGCTTGCCATTTCTTTCTCCAGCTCATTTTCCAGATGAGGAAACTGAGGCAAACAGGGTGAAGTGGCTTGCCCAGGGTCACATGGCTAATGTCTTAGGCTAGATTTGAATTTAGGTCTTCCTTACTCAGGCCCAGCACTCTATCCGCTAAGCCAACTAGTTGCCCCACCTAAGGAGGGAGGGAGGGAGGCCCAGTTTCTCATCTCTTCTCTAGGACTGCACTAGATTGTCTTAGTTACTTGGTGTCCAATTTCCAAGCACCAATGACCTAAAGTTAGAAAGGATCCCAGGGGCAACCTAGTCCTTATTTTTCCTGAGGAAACCGAGGCTCAGGTTGGTCAAGTTCCTTGCCCAAGATCACAAGAACAGTGAGTAGTAGAGGCACAATTTGAATTGAGGTCCTCCACTCCAGAGCTAGGACTTTTCTCACTACATTATTGCTCGTTCCCCTTTGTTGTCATCCTTCTGTTCTTTGTCTTCCTGGTTCTATTGGCTTTAATCTGCATCAGCTCATATTGGGTTTCTCCTGCTCTTCATAGTCCTTATTCTTATAGCTCAGAAATATCCCGTTACATCTATCAGCCACAACTGGTTCGGCCATTCCTCAACCGATTGGCCATCTACTTGGCTTCCAATTCTTTGCTACCACTTGAGCTGGGTAGGTGGTACCTTTTTTTTTTTATTGATAACCTCTTTAGAGTATTTGCCCAGCAATGGAGTCCGAGTTGGACAGAGGGCATGGAAGAGATGGGGATGTTCTTTGCATAATTCCAAATCCCTTTTCAGAATGGCTGGGACCAATGCCTAGCTTCTGTGGCAAGTCACTGAAGGCAGCTGTCACTTAGCCTCCCTTTCTGTACCCACTTTATCTTTGGAGCAAGTTCCTTTATCTCTCCGAGCCTCAACTTTTTCATCCATAAAATGGGGATTGTTATCATTTCAACTCTATCAACCCTTACAACAAGCTGGCTATCATAAAGTTCTCTGCTACAGAAATTTCAGGGTGCTACCATTCCTTGCCAACTTCCTCTGCTCTTAAGCCCTAAGCCCTGATGCAAGGTTTCTAGGAAGGAGGGAGAGGACACTTGACAAGATCTCTTCAATCAAGTGGTTAGAGCAGAGATCAGCCAGATTTATCCTCTGACTGTGCCCATGACTCTGGCCAGATGGCCAACGAATGGGGCTAGCCAGTGCTGGTGTTGCTCCACGTGTTCCTCCTCCTCCTCTGTCAGAGGACCCTCATCTGGCAGGGTTCGGAGGGTGGTGCCTCAGCTGGAGAAGGGTCCTGCTTTCCTCTCAGACACCACCTCCAAGTCGTTAACCTGGCTGGAGAGAGGAAGGGCAGCACTTGAGAACCGATAAGTAGTAACGGATTTTGTTTTCGCTTGGGAGATGACCAAACCAACCATAAAGTACGGTCCCACCTTTACCTATTCCCATAACCCCGTGAGACAGATCGTAGAACTGCTCTGCTGACAGGTCAGGAAACTGAGGCTGGGAGATGTTCATACAGGGAGCTAGAATGAGAGGTGCCATTTTGAATCCCTGCCTTCTAGCTCCATGCTTAGCGTTCTTTTCACCTTTCTACCCAGCCTTGATGAGATGCTCTCTCCTACTTCTCTGTTGAACCAGAGCTTATATGGGGTCTCTTTCCCAAAGGGGGTCTTAGGTCTTTGAGGCCTTTGCACTAAGGGCAACTGGAGCTCTTCTGTCCTCCTGGGGATCATCTTTTACTGGTTTGAGCCAGGTCACTGTTTATGCAGATGCTGGGAGCTGCAGCTGAGCTCGTCCCCTTCGGACTAGCTTCCCCTGCACTCCTTGAAATGTGTGGGGAGTGCCTGTGTAGGGCTGATAACAGACACAACCCAAGCGATTTTTGACCAATAGACTCATCTGGTGAATCAGCCTCCTCTTCCTCCTCTGTTATGCTCCGCCCCCTCCTGCCCCCCCTTAGCTGCCAGAGCAAATTGCACAGTCTGGATTTGAACCAGGGTTTTCTGAATGTAATTGAACAATAGCAAGCCTTAGAAAGAAAGGTGGGAAGGAGGAAGGTGCTGCTATTCCCATTTTACAGGTGAAGAAACAGAGGCACACAGGTTCAAATGACCTGCCCTGTGGACACATTGCTAGTAGTATACAAGGAGTAGGGTGCCTTGTAGCAATGAGTACATTTCCTGCCACAAATGTAAGCAAAAAGCTAATCCTTGCCCTCAAGGGGTTTACATTCTCCTTGGGATAGAGGGCATAAAAAAGGAGCCAAAAGGTAATGGGGGAGAAGCTTCCTCACTTGGGGTATGATATCAATCTAGAGTTTCCACAATGGGAAAGTTGAGGAACCTGAGGCAAACAGAAGTTAAGTGACTTGCCCAGGGTCATACAGCTACTTGTCTTCCTGATTCTAAGCTCATCTAGCTGTGTATTGATGGATGGATTCAGAAGTTGGCTTCATTTTGACATTCCTTGGACAGAAAAATTAATCCTCATTTTGTTTTCTGAACTTCTGAAATGATCCAAGGATTTTCGGGGATCAACGTGCCATCTATCCAGATGACTGAAACCAAAGCAACTAGAACACGAAGGGATGGTTCCAGGGTGCCCTCAGTTTCCCCAGAGCCCTGGAGAGTTCTCCCCTGGCTCAAGCTCACTCTACCTTGTATGGTCCTGGTCGGCGACGGGTCCTCTTCCTTAGTTGGCTGTAGGCATGCTGCGGACAGAGAATATTAACATTCAAGACCAAAGAAACAAAAGCAATCCTTGTGCCCCCGCCCAGCTTCTACCCACTGAACACTAGCATTTAGCCAGCGCCCATTAAAGGCAGCCCAAGTGCTCCATCTGAATTCAGCACCAACAGCCAGTCCACCTACCAGCCTCATTTGACAGATGAGGAAACCGAGGCCAGATTCTCTGGAGAGTAAGTGGTCTCAGGTCCCGCCTCCAAGCTCCGAGTCCTTCTCTGTCCAGGGTAGCGGAGCAGCTTCCGCAGAAACCCAGGGCGCAGGCATGGCCGCCGACTTGCCTTCCCATTGGAAGTCGCTAATGAAAAGCTCTTTCTGAGCGTGCCTGCACAGCACAAAATGCCATTAAAAAGAGGTCGCGCGCTCTGCCGTAAAAGCCGGGATCCCCGCACCCACTCTGGCCACAGGGCAGTTAGGGTGAGCCTTGTTGGTTGGTCTGCTCCTCCTCCTCTGTGGAGGTGGGCCGGGCGCAGCGTTTCCGCCGCGTCAGTTTAGGAGCGAGGGTCAACGGAAAAGGCGCGCTCGGCCAACGATCTTTCCGGAAATGGGGAGGCAAACAGTCCTTCGAGCTCCTGTCGTTGGAAGTTGGCAACCGGGAAACCGTTGGAGAAGGAACCCGCAGCCCTGAGGTCATCTGCCACTGGGGAATGAAGCCTCGAAGCCAGTACAGGCAGCCGGGGCGGTTGGGCGATCCCCCCTCTCGGAGGAGGCTGCATTTCCTTTATTCTTCCCCAGGCACGGAGGGAGCTTTGCATCCTTGAGAATGGTCCAGGCTGTCCTGGCATTTCTTTGCCCTTCTGAAGGCTGCTGTGTGGGTTCCCCCCTCCTTTCTTTTAATCGGGCGCTCTGACTCAAAACTGCGGCCGGGATGGCCAATGGATAATCAACAAACCTTTAGTAATCACCATGTGCCAGCCACTGCCAGGCCCAGGAGGCAAAAGGCAGGCCTTGCCCTGAGACACTTATAACCCAATGGGCTCTTTGACAAGCGCAGGGATGGGGCTGGACTGGGGAAAGAATTCAGTTTTTTCAAAGAAAATCCAGGAAAAATGAAAATGGATCCATTGCCTAAAAGACACAGAAGACCCTCCAATCCTTCCACACACCGAGGGAAGCTTGACATGTGCCACTGAGCCAAGATCTCTTTCTGTGAGTATGTACTGGTCAGTCTCTTATTTTTTTCTTTAAACCCTTACCTTCCGTCTCAGAATCAATAGGATGGCAGAAGAGCAGCAAGGGCTAGGAAATAGGGGTTAAACAACTTACTCAGGGTCTCCCAGCCAGGCACTGTCTGAGGCTAGATTTGAATGGAGGATTTCCTATTTCTACCCCTGGCTCTCCATCCATGGAGCACCCAGAGGTCCCCTACCCTTTTAGTTTTTATAGGAACCCCCCCCCCCCAATAAAATTGGGTCAACATGTAGCAATAAAATGCACCTTTTATTTGAAAGGGCTCTCTTGCTTCTGCCCCTTTGAACTTGCTGTGTTTTCCCCCCTTCCAGGTCCACAGACATTAAAATCACAGACTTTCCTTGCTGCTAGAATGGGTCTTCAACATAGCTGATGTTTATGGCTCTCTGGGTGGAAGTGATGGAGGGAGGACTGGCAGATCCATACTTTCAGTCGCTAATGCATAGGAGAACTTTCAGACCGAGGTCTTTATTGGGCAGAAACCTGTGGAGTGGTCTCCATTTGAATGAAGTGGGTGTGCACATAGCCCAGAAGGCAGCCCAGGCTCTGGGCTGTGAGGGGGGGAGGGGGCCAAGATGGCTCCCACTTTCAGCTGATAGAGTAATGGGCACGTGAGAGCAGGCAGGTTTGGGAAAAGGGAAACGGGTGCTCTTCTATCATGACAAATGGGGAATAAGCTTTTCACTTTTTCACAGGAGCTTCAGATCCCCCAAGGGACGCCTGCTTCACCAGGGAGCACAGCTAGGGGAGGATTTCCAATCAGATCTAGCCAGGCTTGTCAAAAGAGTCCAAACTGAGGGATTCTTCAATCAATCAATCAATCGATCGATCGGTCAATCAATCAACCAACATTTATTAAGCACCTATTCTGTATCAGGTCCTATGCTGAGAGCTGGCTCTGCAAAGAGAGACTGAAGACAATGCCTCCCTTCCAGGAGCTCACAATTTAAGGGCTGAAAAATGTAAAAAGTCCAATCGTTCTCCTACAAAGTAGTAAAGAAATGCTAGCTGTCTTTCCGAATTGTATGGCTCTCCCATGGGCTCTGGTGCTCGGGGGGAGAAGCAGCGCAGCATTGGGGGAGCTGCCCTCTGAGCTTCCTTCTTTCTGGCTGTGAGGGGCTAAGATTGGGATACTGTCCTCTAATTCCTCCCTCTTCCGGGCTAGCCGGACTCCCTATTCAAGTTTATAGATAGGGTTAGGACTTGGGGGGCAACCCCTGGGGACATGAAACAAATGTCCAGTGAGGCTGTGTGGCTCGCCTACTCTATGGTCTTGATTTTATAGCCAGAAGCAGTCTATAAATGACTAGTGATCAGGCTCTTGCTATAGTCGCGCACTGGGCTAGTCAATGCTTGATTTCATTTTCATTGTCCCTTTCCCAGTGCCTAGCACAGTGTCTCGCATACTGTAAGTGCCTAATAAATGCTTTTTCATTGGCCAGCCTTGAAATAAGATGCTGATATTCTAAAATCAATCTCATTGTGGCCAAAGCACCCAGCTTTGGGACCAGAGTTCCTAATCTCACCCCAAAGTTTTCAGTCACCCCACCAGCAAGAAAGGGCACTCACTCAACGAAGGTGCTGAATGCTGGAGGGGGGCCTGCAGTCAGGCCTGCCGCCCGGGGGGCCTCGGGGGGCTCACCGACCATCTCGAGGCCTTAGTGTTCAGGCGGCCTCGAGTGCTCGGAAAGTGTGAGTCATGGTGGCGTCTCGGGCACCGATGCGGGCCAGTGGGGCCGTCCGGGATCGTTGAGACCCCGCCTAGGAGGCAGAGGCCAGGCAGTGTGGGGGCAGCTCGCTCTCTTCCTCAGCCCTGTCCCAAGGTCCCCCAGGGAGGTCCAGAGTCTCCCAGCGGTCCCAGCCGCTGTGCAGGGCGTGAGCTCCTGGAGGGCAGGGATGGTCCAGTTCTCTGCATCCTTAGTGTTGAGCAGGTGCCTGGCACACAGTAGGAGCTTCCTAATGGCTTGTGGCTGGCCTCGCTGTAATCTTGGGATGAGTCCCGGCCCTGAAGGGCAGTGACGGGCCATGCAAGCAGCCAGCTGAGGACCCAGAAGCGGCTGCCGGGGAGTGGTGCCCCCGAAGGCGGGAGCCGAGGCGGCGTCCTCCCAGGCTCTCCTCCCTGAATGCTGGCGCCGTGAGCAATGTGGGTCTCTCTCAACGTGGAGAATACGGAAACACAGACTGTGGCCATTAGGACGCGGCCTGCCCAACGTGCAACGCCGTCATTGCCCGTGTGGAGCTCAGTGCAGCATGGAGTTGTTCGGGGAGGCTGGAGACAAGCTCGTGGCTCTCTCCCAGCCGCCATCCCTTCAGGCCCTGGACGTCCCGCCTGGCCGGGGGCCAGAAGTCTGCCAGGGCTCTCTGACTGCAGAGGACCACGAAGGCCCCGGACTCCTCCTCTAGCCTCGGAGCTTTGCTCCTCCCCGTAGGGAGCGGGTGACCGTCGGCCCTGACCAGCGCTGCTCATGCTTCAGTGAGGAGGAAGGTCTTGGGAGAAGGGAGAAAGCCGGGGCCAGGGCCGGCGACGGAGCATCCTAGCAAGGGAAAGGAGCAGAGGGTCGCCGGCGGGATGAAAGCCCCTCGGAGGCTTCAGAGCCCTTGAGCAAGGCCGGCCGGAGACCGGCCGTCTGACCTGGGGGCCCAGGAAGCCGCTGATTTCCCCGGAGGAGGACCGGCCTTTGCAGCAGCTCTCTGTGGAGGAAGCTGTGGGTCTGACTAAACAATAAACCTTCCATTCTTTGACCATTTTCAGGCTAAAATCTTCTGTCTACAGGCTTTTGTGGGATTCTTTTTTAACCCTTAGAATCGGTACCAAGTGTCTGAGGCAAGAGAGCAGGAAGGCGAGGCGATGGGCGTTCAGGGCCTCCCCGAGGGTCCGGTTGGAACCCAGGAGTGCCCGTCTCCAGGCCTGGCCCTCTGGCCACTGGACCTCTTAGCGGCCCGACCTCAGCGGGGAGTGCAAAGAGCATTGCAGCCCTTTGGTGCAGAGGAGACAACCCCCCACTAAGCTGGCTGGCTGGGGACCCCCGTCTAGGTCTTCGCCAGCATCCCCAGGGCAGTACCTTTTCCCAGAGGGCTGATTTTAACCTTCCTCTTAGAGCCAATCCCAGAAGAGCAGTCAGGGCTGGACCACAGGCATGACGGGACCTGCCCAGGGTCGCCCGGCCAGGACCTCCCTTCTCTGGGCCCGGCTCTCTGTCCACTGAGCCCCCCAGTGGGTGGATTCTTAAGGGAATAAAGGCTGGAGGTTCCTGGACGCTTCGAGGCTTCTCCATTTGGCCTGGCGAGGGCTGGGGGAGAGGAAGAGGAGTTTCTCTTATTGGCGCTTAGACAGGAGGACGGTTTGGCTCCAGAGGGATGAGGATTGAAAGCAGAAGGGCTTTAGGCCTCCCCTCATCCAGTCCTCTCATTTTCCTGAGATGCAAACCCATGGCCCATCCCATAGGTCGTAAGTAGCCAGGTGGGATTTGAACCTAGATCCTCTTCCCGAGGAAGTCAGAACACATCTAAGCCACCCGTCCAGTTCTGGGCTCCCCCCGTGGAAGCCTTTAGTATAGGTCAGCCAAGAGCCGATCCTCCGCGTGGTATGCGATGCCCATCCTGGGCCCCAGGGTCCATCAGGGCCGGCCCTTCCTCTCCCACCTCCTCAAAGGGGCCCAATTTAGGGGCTCCCCCAGCGAGCCCCCCGCTGCATCTCCCCCCTCTTGAAGGCCTCGTTTTTCCAAGACAGAATGTCAGACGCCCCCCAGGCGTCACTGCGTGCTGCGATTTGGCTCCTGTGCGTGCCATTAAGCGTGGGTGACACGGCACATCTGCCCCCAGCAGGCCTCTTCTGCAGATGAGCGAGTCATTAGCGGAGATGAGAGGAGGCCCAGATGTTCAGAAACATGGCAGCCTTCAGAGGGGGCGACGGGGACCAATAAAACAGGAAAAGTTCCTGAGCCGAGGCGGGGCCAGAAGTTGGGCAACTTGATTAGTACGAAGGGGTGGGCGAGGGGGGAGGAGTCCGGCGGCCTCCACAGCCCCCTCTGGAAGCTCCAGGGGGCGCCTCCTGCCTCCCCGAGGCTCTGCCAATGGGCGAAACAGCTGTCGGTGGTCACAAGTCACTGGCCGAGGGCCGGGCTGGAGAGTTCCTGGAAGAGTCATTTGGGCTGTTCAAGGCCTTCGGTTTGGGTGTTCCACGACGCCCACCCAAGAATGAACATCAAATCTGGCCTAGAAGAAGCGTTCGCAGAGCCGCTCTTCGTGCCGGCCTCGTCACGTGGGATGGGACGGCGGAGGCCGCCGTGCCCGGCCTTCTCGCTTGACGGACGAGGAAACGGAGGCGAGAGGAAGCCTGGCCCGTCCCGGCCATCCTGGCAGCGCGTGGCAGAGCTCAGTTTGACGTGTCCCCTCCCGTCCTGAGCCCGTGCCGTGCTGGGCGCCTTCCTCTGCCTCTTCCCCTCAGGACCACCGACGGCCCTCGGGATTTTGGCCAAAGGCAGGCGGCGCCAGCGGGCCCAAGCGTGCCCGAGGGAGCGCAGGGCAGCCTGTGTCTCATCCGGGGAAGATGGGAGCTCGGGGGGCTCTCCATCTCCGGCCTCCTTGGGGAGCGCCTAGGGGCCGAGGCCCGGCCTCCCCTTTCTTTTTCTCCTAGCCCTCAGCCCGCTGGCGCTCATCCCATCCTCACTGACTAACAAAGAGCCTGCGTCCAGCACTGAGGGGCTCCAGAGGGCTCCAGGGTGTCCTCCTCCTCCTCCCATCCTCCCCCTTCTCTGCCCCCTTCTCAGCTGCCATCGACAGAGAGTTATTGGGCGACCCATTGTGTGGCAGTCCCCATCCCGCAGGGCTCCCACCCCGCAAGGAGCTCTATGTCAAGGCCCGAGGCAGGGACAGATCCTTTCAGTGGAGGAGAGCGAGGAAGGCTTCCTGAAGGAGGAGGCCACTGAGCGGAGCCTTTGCTTCTGGTGCAGGTGAGGAAGGAGGCTGAGCAGCCCGAGGACAGGCCCCGCTTCCCTCCAGTCTCTGGCCCCTGGCGTGGCACCTCGGACACGTGGTGGCCGGCGTTCTTGGCAGGGATACCTCCTCCTCCAGCTCACTTTACAGAGGAGGACACCGAGGCCAACAGAGGGGAGTGACCGGGCCAGGCTCACCCAGCTAGGAAGTGTCTGAGGTCACATTCGAACTCAGGTCTTCCTGACGCCATGCCTGACCCTCTGGCCCCTCATAAGGGCTTGTTGATGGAGCGAGTGCTGGGTTTTCAGGCATGGAAGCCTCTGGGCCCCTCATCAGTGAATGCCGGCCGGGCAGGGATCCCGACGTGGCCCAGGACCGGTTCTGTGGAGGAGCCACCTGTGTGCCCCCCCACCCCCTGCAGGACGCCAGGCCTGACCCTCCAGCCCCAGGACCACCCGCAGCCTGCCTGCACCGGGGGCTGGAAGGGACCCCTGGGTCCTGCTTGAGCGGGGTCCTGGGATGGAGGCTCCTTCTGTGAAGCTGAGATGGGAACGCCAGAGGCAGGGTCTGGGCCCCCTCCGACGCCTCATCGCGCCTCCCTCTTCCTCTGCCCCCCGCGTGGGGCTGCGGAGCCCACATCCTCCCTGGACTGGCACGCCTGGCCGAGGGCCGCTTTTCTTTGGGCGCTTCATGGGCAGACCATGGACGGAGTCTCCACTTGGGCTGTCAACAGGTCTGCTCGCCGAGCTTCAGCGAAATACTCGCGGGACCCTGACTTTTGATTAAATCCTTGTTGCATTCAGCAGAGGAGCTAATGAATTTTCTTAACGTCCACGGCCATCCCTACAGGAAGCAAAGTGGTGGAAACAGCAGATTGCCAGAGCTTCGGAGCCCGGGAGGACAGAGGGAGGCGGCACTTGGGGATGGCTTCAATGGCGACCAGAGGGTCACGACTGCCTTGCTGCGCTGTTCTCCCCAGAGGATGTAGGGGACTGGCACAAAGCTCCCCCGTCCTTCCCTGATGGTTGATTTCTGCCAGGAGCCCCAGAAAATGTCCCCAGATGGCTGCAGACAGGCCTTGGGCTGTCCATGGCCGCAGTGTCCGGGGTTCGAGTCTCTGGTCCTAGAATCCCGCGGTCCAGCCCTGCTTCCTTTCAGAAGGGGACATCCTTCACGCAAACATGTGGTTGTCACTTAGACCAACCCGGGGAAGGGTTTTTCCTCCACAAAATGAGCATAAGGGGCACATTATAAACGCTGCCTCTTCAGAGGGAGGGCAGTGGTTGAAATTGGAGCTGTGCATCACTGGCTACTGTGAAAAATGGCATTCATAATTGTTGCCTTAATTTTCTCTCTTGGTGTTATGAAGACCTTCATTACAAGAGACACTCGATTAGCACCTTTATTTGCCAACGAAATAAAAGTTGGGGGAACAAGGAGTTGCCGACATGGCTTGCTCGCCGATGACGGCAGACTTCTCTTTGGGGTGAATCATCCCCTGAGAGTGGGTCTCCCCAAGCACTCTATGGACAGCGTGCTCCCAAAGTCGGACAGCTGTGCGAAGGGAGCACGGTGGCTGCATTAACTGACCATGAAGGAGGACCACATTTGGTGGGAAATCAAAGGGCTATTAAGTAGTCAGTGAAGGAAAAAAAGGAGGTCATCGGCAAGTCCAGATTCCTGAGCTCTGTTTTCACTGTGTCGGAATGAGCCAAAGACCTTCTCTTTCAGGACAATCTCCACTAGTCTCCACTCCTGGTGATTCTGGCAGAACCTTCCTTCTTGAATGGACTTTTCTGGAAATTGGAATTCTACGGATTAGGGTTCCACGTCTAGGTCTGGAAGGGTCTTCTGAGGACATGTAGGTTACACCACCGAGGTGACTTTCTGAGAGTCTCAAGAATAGTGCCAGAATCAAGATTCGAACCCAGGTTCTCTGACTGCAGTAGAGCTTTTTCCACCATTTTGTGTTAATTCTGATGTTATTGAAGATGGAACACAGCAGATTCCTGTGGCTTTGCTTCCAAAGGAAGTGTTTCCAGTCCTTCTGGAGAGGAAGCAGCACAGTATTAGTGAGGAGGTGGCCATGAAAGCAGGAAGGGGCAATAAATACTCTTCTTGCTGACATGATGGATAAAGGCTTGCAGATGCTTTATCTACATGATCTTGTCTAACTCTCCCAGCAGCCTCTTCACAGAAAGGCTACTGTAATCCTTCCATGAGGAAACTGAGATATGAAGTGAAATATGAAGTGAATGAGATATGAAGCGAAAAAAGACACCAAGGTAGTAGTGTCTGAGGTGGGATTTGAACTCAGGCTTCTCTGACTCCAAGCTCAGCACTCCATCTGCTATTCCATTGGTGTAATGGGGAAGCAGTCACAAGATCATGGCAAAATCATTTGTTTTGGACCCTTTCTATCTATCCATCCATCCATCCATCCATCCATCCATCTCTCTCTCTCTCTCTCTCTCTCTCTCTCTCTCTCTCTCTCTCTCCATCCATCCATCCATCTATCCATCTATCTCTACATTTACATCTATATCTATATATTTTGCCCTTATCTTCTGTCTTGGAAGCAAAAGTAAGTATTGATTCCAAGACAGAAGAGTAGTTAGGGCTAGGCAATTAGGGGCAAGTGATTTGCCCAAGATCTCATGGCTGGGGAGTGTCTGAGGTCACATTTGAACCCAGGACCTCCCCTCTCCAGACCTGGTACTCTAGCCACGGAGCCACCTCAGTGCCCTCTTGTGTCTCATTTTCCTGAACTTTAAAACAGGGAGGTGGACTAGGGGGCTGAGGTAGTGATCTGATGCCAGGATCCCTTCCTGCTTTTAATCTCTGTTATTCTTTCCTGGCCATTTTCTGAGAGGAAGGGAGCCTCTGGCATCCCTGGACCATTTCAGGCTGTCTAGGCTTGGCATCGGGAGGCTCTCACTCAGCTAGCCCGGGCACATCCCTGCAGCAGACGTGGCTGGACTTCCTAACAGCAGAGTGACCCTCGTGTCCCCCAAGCTGAGTGAATGAATAGTGGATGTGCAGAGAAAGGAAGCCCCTCCAGGTCATTACGTGGGGTCAGGAGGTTTGCTGCTGACCCTCCTGTTGGAGCCCCTGGAAAGCCAGTCTCAATGCATCCTTTCTCCAGAGACTCTCCTGCCTGGAATGTGCCTGGACTGTTGGGGTGAGGCTTTTGACCCAGAGAATTCCAGACCCATGATTTTAACTGAGCCTTTAAGGAGCCGCCTGATGGGACTGTGTACTTGGGTTGGAGGCTTCCCCTGTTTAGTCTCTGGTGCATCTTTAAAGGGCCCCTTCAAGCGGTCCAGCCCTGTCTCTTGGCCTCAGTTTCCCCATCTGAGGGGCTCAGGTGAGCTGCTTTCCAAGGTCACTTTCAGCTCTGACATTGGCTGCATCTATGAAAAGTAGCAGTTGGCTAATTGGCATTACTGGAGCATCTGGCGTTTTCCCAAGAGGCTTAGTATCTTAGCCCTTAACCACACTTGTCTTAGGTAAGCGCTGATATTTTTAATTGCCCCATGATGAGCCGTATGTGGAAAGAGTTGAACTGATTTGTCTGAGGGCGTGAAGTGTTCCTGGAGGCGGGGACTCCACTCGGGGCTGACCAGCCCAGCTTTGTTGTTTTCGACCCACGATTGAGGTTTCCTGTGTTGCCTTCCGGGCCCTTTGTCCAGCCTGGGCCATTCCTAGAACCTCCCTGAAGGGAGCTCGATCTGTCCAGAGCCGTCTTACAACCCAGGGGCCCAAAGAGAGCCCTCTGCCAGCCTCGTTACCTTTGTACGCTGGCTGCTATCTCTTCCCCCGCGGCCCGGCCTCTCCTGCTCTTGCCCAGGCTGCTGCTCAAGCCAGAGAAATTTGGCTGCCGAAATCAAGCCATTGTGGGGTATGAGGGAAGCATGAGCCTGGGCCTGCTGGTTCTGAGGGAGACCCCCAGCTTGGTAGCGGCCCATGAAATGCTCAGTCCTTTGGCTTTCCCGGGTCTGCTGGGTTCTCTGGCCCTTCAGATGGGCACCCTGGCCCCGACTTCGGCCCTCAGAGGGCCCGATGGGATAAGGTGGGTGACAGCACTGGGTGCAGCAGGAGCTCCGATTGCAGTCTGACGTGACAAGCATGCAGTTCACATGTTCTATGTTGGCCCTGGATGTTTCCACTGTTCACAATCTTTTGCCACGTTTCCACATTTTGCTCATTAGTCGCAGGCACGCTCCAGGCTCCTGACTCCCCAGATGGGTTTTCTAGGTTTGGCCCAGTTTGTCTTTCTGTCCTCGGCACCGAGCATCCTGCCTCACACCCGATTGTGTCCCAATGGTGGAGATGCCTCTTCCTGTCCTTGCAGCAGGGATGGGGGTGGAAGCTGGGCAGGGGGGAACGAGAAGCTTGTCCAGCTCGACCCCCTCCCAGACGGCACGTTGGACGGTTCCCTTCACTTTCACCCATGGCTGCTTCTCTAGAGAAAGACCAGCCCCCCTTCTCCCACCAAGAAGCTGAGCTCTCCATGCCAGGGAACTCCTTGGCCCCGCTCGGAGATGCCGTTCTCTCTTTTCCAAGGCTCGGTGCTCAGCCATGGATCTTGTTCCTCTTGGCCCAGGTAGCCCCTCCAACGTCACTCTTGTCGATGTGACTCAAAGTGCCACCCGATAATGGCTCTTTAAAACAGAGCTCAGGGGGCAGCTGGGGAGCTCAGTGGATGGAGAGCCAGGCCCAGAGATGGGAGGTCCTGGGTTCAAATCTGGCCTTAGACACTTCCTGGCTGTGTGACCCTGGGCCAGTCCCTTCACCCTCATCGTCTAGCCCTTACTGCTCTTCTGCCTTGGAGCCAATACACGGTAGTGATTCCAAGACGGAAGGTGAGGGTTAAAAAACCAAGCCAGAGCCCACCTGAAGCCCCTAATGCTGCTGCAACTTTGGACAGAATTTTGACACAGTTGGGCCTCCAGCCAGAGAGCCAGGGGGGTCCCAGCCACAGCTGGAACTCTGGGTTTTTAACCAGGGCTGGGGGGCACGATGGAGCTGGGAGGCAGCCGCTGAGCAGGAGGAGGAAGTGCCTGGCGTGCCAGCTGGGTCCGTGGGCCAGTGGCTGGTGCCGTCCAGTGTCCTGTGAGCCTCCCCGCAGTCCCCGGGGGGACAGAGTTGGGGGAAGCCTGGGGGGCCCTCCGGGACCTGCAGAGGGCAGGTAGCTGGCCATGTCTCTTTTCCCTGCTGTTAAGGCGATGTGAGGGGCTCAGGGATGCTGCGCTCTTCATAGGGGAGAATATCCGCAGACTTGCACGTGGGATTGTCTCGGGATACAGCTGGGAAATTAACGGCTCGATCCAGGAAGTCGGGGAGCGCCAAGGCCGCCCCAAGGAGCGCCCCAAGCAGGGCAGGGGGTGCCGCCCTCGCTGGGCTCCCCGGCAAGTGACTTCATCCTCCCGCGCTCCGGGCCCCTCCAACGGCCACACGTGCGGGGAGCGGGTGTCCTCGGCTTGGCCTGGAGAAGGTCCCGGGTGACCTGCTTCGTCTCGGGTCTCCGTTTCCTCATCTCTTCAATGGGATAATAACGGTCCCCCCTTGACGTGTGTTGTGAGGACCAAATGAGGCCCTGTGGGGAGAGGCTTAACGGGAACGTCTGTGAGCTGGTGCTGCGGTGAAGCCCAAACCCCCGAGCCAGAGGTCGCGGCAGATCGAGGCTTCTCTTCCAAGCAGAGGAAGGGGAGGCCGTCAGGAAGCTCTGCCTCCATCCCTTCAGTGAGGCTGGATGCAGGCCAAGTGGGCGCTGGAGAGTCTCCTCCTTCCTGTGGGCGCCCTCTAGAACTCTGCCCGTGTGGGACCCCTCAAGATGGATTTAGAAACAAATCCTCCTTCTCAGGCTACTGGTGGTGGCGTGGGTAGAACACCTGACTTGAATTCAGGAAGACTTGAGTTCAAATCCAGCCTCAGATATTAGCTGGGTGGCCCTGGGCAAGTCAGTTAACCTTTGTTTGCCTCAGTTTTCTCACCTGTAAAGTGGGAATAATAATAGCACCTGCTCCCCAGTGTTGTTGTGAGGATCAAACAAGACAATATTTGTAAAGTGATTACGGTAGTGCCTGGCACATAGCAGGCATTTAATCAATGCTTTCCCCTTCCCCCATCATACTGCCTCTCAACAGGGCCTGGGCACTCTCCTTGGTGAGATGAGCCCATTAAAAACTGTTAGAGGAGCAGCAGGGTGACTCAGTGGGTTGAGAGCCAGGAGGTCCTGGGTTCAAATCTGGATTCAGATACTTCCTAGCTGTATGATCCTGGGCAAGTCACTTAAGTCCCATTTACACCCTTACTATTCTTCTGCCTTGGAAACCACCCCAGGATGGATTCTAAGATGGAAGGTTAAGGCTTTAAAAACACAACAACAGTTAGAGCTTTTTGTCTTCACACATGGAGATTTTGACCATATTCCCCCCACCTTTCCCCAAAGGGAATCTCCCTTGTAGCTCAGGAATGAGGTAAAAAGAACTGGAAAAGGGAGCACATGTGACAGGCACAGAATGTCCCCCTCTCTCAGGCCCCTCCTCATCCCTGTTACAAGGAGGGAGGCGGGTTTCCCTATTTGTTCTCTGGTTATTGAATTTACCCAGACGTTGACTTCCTTTTAGTGGTCTTTTCATGGACGTTATTGTAATAATTGTGTATGTGATTCTCCCCATTCTTCTTCCTCACTCTGCGTTAGCACATACAGATACTCCCACATTTCCCTAAATTCCTTCTATTCATCATTTTATATGGCGCACTAACATTCCATTCCATTCATAGATCACAGTTTGGTTGGCCATTCCCCATTGATGGGCGCCCATTTTTCCCTGGTTCTTTGCTATCGTAAAAGCATCCTGAATATTGCGTACAGGATGGATTTTTCTTTTTGGATCTGAACTCCTGGAGGGCGATGCTCACAGGCAGGACGGTTGGGTCAGAGCTCTTGAACCTCTTAGTCCTTTTAATGATCCTCCTGGTGGTTTCTCAGAGTGCGGACACCAACGCACTGCCACGCACTGCCTGACTAAGTGCGCCAGCTTGCCTGTATTTCCACAGCGTCTCCAACACTCACTCTGGTTTGGGTTGTCTTTGCCCAATGCAAGGTGAATATGGAGAATTGTTTTACTTTGCATTTTCTTATCTGAAGCATGCTTTGTGATGGCCATCAGTAAATAACTGGCTGTCTTAAAAAACAGTTAATATCCTTTGACCATTGCCTTCCTAGGGGCAGACTCTTGGTCTAATTGATTTCTGTCATTCACTAGGTTTCTTGGGTATTAGATTTTATCACTGATATTCAATGCATCTCTCCCCATTCAGCCTTTTCTTTTATTCTACCTCCATCAATTTTGTTTGTGCAAAATCTTTTAGATTTAGCATAATTAAATGTGTTCATTTTTCCTTTATGATCATCTCAGGTCTTTAGGAAAGAAATCCCAATCAGGGGGAATTTGCTTCCTTGAAATCTTCTTTACATTTTTAAAAAACCCTCGTCTTCCATCTTAGAATAAATACTGTGCATTGGTTCTAAGGCAGAAGAGTGGTAAGGGCTAGGTAATGGGGGTTAAGTGACTTGCTGGGGTCACACAGCTAGGAAGTATCTGAGGCCAGATTTGAACCCAGGACCTCCCATCTCTAGGCTTGGCTCTTCATCCACTGAGCTACCCAGCTGTCCCCCTTCTTTACATTTTTAAACAATGTCCTTTTATATATTTTGTTCATCTATGTGGAACTACTGTGTTATATGTTGTATGTTGCTGGTCTAAACCTAATTTCTGCCAAATAACTTTATAATTTTTCCAGTAGTTCTTATTAAAGAGAAAATACTTCCCTTGATAATTTGTATACTCACTTTTAACAAACATTGGGATATTATTTTCATTTGTTTTGGGTTCATGCTTACCTAATCTTCTCTACTGATGTATTTTTCTAATTTTTACTAGTGCAAAATAGTTTTAAAGATTACTGCTTTACAATATACTTTGAAGTCTGGTAATGCTATCTTCCTTTCATTCTTAATTTTGTCATTCCATTATTTCCCTTGAGATTTGAGACCTTTTGTTCCTCCAAATGAATTTTGTTATTATTTTGTCTGGTTCTAGTAAGTATCCCCTGGGTAGTTTGACTAGTATAGCACTAAATCTGTAAATTAATTTAGGTAGTGATGCCATTTTTGTTATACTGCCATGCCCCAAACAGGAGCTCTCTATGTCTTTCCAAGTATTTCCCTTTAAAAAAATTTTTACTTAAAAAAAAGTGTTTTACAGCTCCATTCATATAAGCCTGGTACGGGTATGATAGGTCAACACCCATATATTTCATGTACTGTGTAGTTATTTGCAAGCTAATTGATTTTATTACTATTTTCTCCCTTTTAGTGGGTACTTCATACAAATACCAATTGTTTTTGTCAACTTATTTTCCATTCTATTATTTTTTCTGACTATTAATGGCCTTAATTCTTTCTTTTCCTTGCCCCTACCTTCTAAATAAAACATCATGCCAACTACAAAAGGGATAATTTTGTCTTCTTATTACCATTGTTATATTTTTAATTTTTCCTCTTCGTTCTTATTGCCATAGCTAGCATTTCTGGAGTTACGTAAATTAATAATAGGGTAAGGGAACATCCTTTCCTTATCCTTATTTGCAAAGAGAATGTTTTCAGTCCTCCATTTCAAGTAATACTATGGCTTAGTTCTTGATATATCTTTAGAGCACATTAAATTCTTTCATACTTTCAATTTTTATTTTTACCAAAAATGAATGTATTTTTAAAAAGTTTTTCCTTCTCTATAGAAATAATCATTTGTAATTTGCTTTATTCATTATATGAATTATTTACCTAGTGTTGCATCCTTAGTGTGACTTCAACTTGGTCACAGTGAATTATTTTCTGAATATTGTGTTGTAGTTTCCTAGGCACAACTTTATTTGAACAATAGAAATCTATAGTTTTCTTTCTCTACTTTATATCTCCCTGGTTTGGACATCAGAACCATATTTGTCTCATTAAAGGAACTTAATAGAGAGCCATCTTTCTATATTTTGGAGAATTATTTTTAGAACACAAATATTTATTGTTTTTTTTAATGGTTAATGGAATTATCTTATAAATCCAGTAGGAAAAAAGAAGTTTCATTCCTTTTCCAGTTAATTTATGGATTTATCTATTCCCCCACCCCTCCCACTCATTTGAATTATTCATGTTCTCTATTTTCAGGGTGTATTTTGTTATTTTATAATTTTTCATCCTCATACATTCTCTTTGAGTTCTTGGATTTTCTAGCACATATATACACACACACATATATATACACATATACACATATATATTACTTTTGTAGATTTCTTGAATTGGCTTTTATTGTCATTTTCATTTTTCTGACCCTTTCTATTCTTTCTTTCTCTTCCCCCATTCCTGTCTAATCTTCAGTTCATGGACTTCCTGTTAATATTTCCTTTGTTCCTTCTTTAGTCTTTCTGTGTCCTGACATCAGTTTGGGCTGCTGGGGGACATGGGCTTTACTCTGACTTCTGACCAGCTCATTTGTTGGTTCTGTTAAAGATTTTTCTTCCAACCACTATTCCTCTGCTCCAATTTTGAACAGCTCTAATTATTAGAATTATTTTCTCGAGTCATCTTACATGGCCCATTCTATGTGCTAGTTGGTTCTACAGTAGAAATGTTGAGGTGAGAATGGAGTCACAGGGACAATCTAGAACCTGCTTCCTCTAAACCTCCTTCTGCTTATGGCAATCCTTAGTGCCAACTACCGAAGTATAGCTATTATCCTCCTTAGAACCTTTTCCAATTCAATTCCAAATTCATTGCTTACCTGTGGTGCCAGACTCTGAGGCATCCTTTCACTCTTTGTTGTTCCCATCTTGTCTTGACTGGGCAAGACAGAGATCAGATTGTGCCACTGGTTCCTCCTTAAGAACGTGACCAACCCCCATTGCCACCTTTTTGGGGGGAGGAAATTGGGAGTTTAGGAAGAAGATCTGTTAGACTTCATCCAGTGGGTTGATGGCTGGCTTGGGGATGAACAGTTCAGAATCACAGCTCCAGAGGAAAGATGGATAGGATGATTTCTTTGTGACTAGATTTAACAGGGGATGGGAATAGAATACCGGCGCAATTGTGCCCCAAACAGAATTCAGAGAGCATCCAATTCTATTCACCAAACAGTACTAAGTGCCTGGTAGAGACAAGGAGCCATGCTAGACGTTGGAAACCCAGAGACAAAAAAGGAATCACTCCTGTCCTTAAGGAGCTTACAATCTAAGAGTCGTTTCAGTTCAGTTCAATTCAATAAGCCTCTGCTGCGATAAGTGCCAGCTGCTGGGGAGACAGAGACAAAATGAAACCGTTCCTGCCCTCATGGGGCAATGGGGGTGGGGTGCACATCAGTGGGAAATATACACCAATGATAGTAATACAAATGAGAAAATGGCAAAGTGTGTGCACGATGCCCTTCTTGCTTCTTGCTTCAGCTATTGCAATAGCTACCTGATTTTTCTCTCTGCTCCCATCCCTTTCTTCTCCAATCCATCTTCTAGGCTGGTGACAAGTTGAGCTTTTTAAGACAAAGGACTGACCTTGTCTCTTTCCTACTGAAAAATCTGTAGCGGCTCTTATTGCTTAGATGATAAAAGACAGATTCCTCAGCCAGAAGCCTGAAGGTTTCCAAAGTCTACTTGTAGGCGATTTTTTATGACTCCCTTTCACAGTCTATATTCCACTGTCTACCTGTTGTTGGCTGGGCTAAACATGTCATCGACTTCTCCCCTGTCTGTTTCCCATGCCTGGATTGCCCCAATTTGGTTCCACTTCTCAGAATTCTTGGTTTCCTTCAAGGTTCATTTTGGGGATCACTTCCTCTGGGGAATCTTCCCTCATCACTGCCATATTCAGAGGCTGCTTTTGCTCCTTATATGCTCTTGCATGTGCTCCCCTGAAACAACTAGGTGGTGCAGTGGTTAGAGGTCTGCACTTGGGGTTAGGAAGACTCAGGTTCAAATGCTGCCCTAGACACTTACCTGTATGACTCTAGGAAAGTCATGCCATCTCTTTTGGCCTCAGTTTCCTCATCTATAAAATAGGGATCATCAGAGTTCTGTCCTCACAGGACTGTTGCAAAGTTTAAATGAGATTAACTAGGTAAAGGGCTTTGCAAACTTAAATAACATCTATCTATCTATCTATCTATCTATCTATCTATCTATCTATCTATCTATCCATCCATCCATCCATCTACCTATCATCTATCTATCTATCCATCTATCTATCTATCTATCTATCTATCCATCCATCCATCCACCCACCCACCCATCCATCCATCCATCCATCCATTCATCTATCTATCTATCTATCTATCTATCTATCTATCTATCTATCTATCTATCTTAATTATTCTTATCTGTGCAAAGTGGTATCCTCCCAGCAGAGTATGTTTCCTGAGAGCAGGGCATCTTTCCTTTTTGCCTTTGTATCCTCAGCACTGAGCCCAGGGATAGCTCCTAGATCTTGGATTTTCTTGGTAAGGGGAGCTTGTGGAAGAGAAGATCCTCTGCCAAGGCAGGTTCACATCTTCTCTGCTAACATTTACCTGTGAGGGTTCCCTAGAGCACTGAGATCCTGAAGAGTTTGTCTGGCCAGAAAGTCACTTAAGAAGGATTTGAATCCAGCCCTTCCTGGCCTGGCAGTTATCTCTCTATCCATCTGACCATGCTGGTTCTTCCTTGGTACAGAGTCGGAACCTAACAAATATCAAACTGATCCTAGATACAGAATGAGAAAGGACTTCAACAGTTTTTGAGTCCAACTTCTCATTACCCAGATTTGGAGAAGTTATGTGATTTGCTTGGGTCAGTTAGACAGTAGCTGAGATGGGATTCGAACCCAGGTCCACATGTTCCTGACTTCTAGCCTCGTCTTCTAAGTACTGCACTCTGAATTGAAGGAGTGAGATGACGAATGGTCTGCAGATTCTGGGAGGGGGAGAATACTAAGACTGGTTCTGTGCCTGGGAGAGAGCATCTGACATTTTAATGTTGCTTAAAGCGTTGTGAAATGCTTCACTTCCGTACCTTCTCTCAATTGAGCCCCACAATATCTCTTTGAGGGCTGAGAGAGGCTAATGAATTTGTCCAGAGTCACAGGATTTGAACCAAGAGCCAGGTCTACCCCTTTTGGCAAACATCCTGAAGGAGGAGGAGGCTGTCAGTGCAGAGCTGCAGGGAGGAGGAATCTGCTCTTGGCCCAGGGCAAGCCTTGGCATCCACAAAAGCCTGCTGCCCCATGATGTCCCAGGGAGTCCCCAGTTTGGCTGGAATAGAGAGCTGGAAGGAGAGCAGTGTGGAATTTGATCGAAAAGGAGATTTGTGCAGATTTGGTCGCTTTTAAGTGCCGCCCCACTGAGGAAGGGCCTGGAGCAGAGGGAAGCCGATACAGACTCAGGAAAGCAGAGGTGAGGAGACCACTTGGGAGGCTCTCACAGTAGTTTAGAGCACAGCTGGGCCTGGGGTGCTGGCTGTGTGGGTGGAGAGAAGCGGACAGGAAATGTAAGAGACTCTACTGAGGTCAAGCCAGTAGGATTTAGCCTCTGATTTGGTGTTGGAGGGGATAGAAAGACTCAGTTGATGCTAATCTTTCGAGCCTAAATGGCTCAGAGGAAGGTGGTTAAAGAGAATGTCATGGGGGGCAGCTTGGTGTTCAGTGGATGGAGAGCCAGGCCTAGAGACAGGGGGTCCTGGGTTCAAATCTAGTCTCAGGCACTTCCTAGCGTGTGACCCTGGGCAATCACTTAATCCCAGTTGCCCAGCCCTTGGTGCTCTTCTGTCTTGGAAGCGATGCTTATTCTCGGAGGAAGGTAAGGGTCTGCAAAAGGACAGACTATCATGGTGATCCTAGGATATTGTAAAGAGATATGAGAGGGGCGACGAAGGCAAGCTGAAGAGGACATCTTGGGGACTCCTCAAACTGCATTGGAGTGAAGAGAATGAAGAGAAGTGGCCTGGCTGTTCTTGGGCCCCAGAGAGGTCGGCCCCCAGCACGCAGGCTCTGGAAGCAGTTATTCCCTTCCCCATTCTTGGAAGGGGTGGGTAAGGTCAGGAGCTTCCAAGCAACCACTCCAGGAATGGACCAACCTGGACAGGATGCTGGTGAGGAAATGCCGCCATTGGCCACTTGGTGGCAGCACGTTGGACTCCATCAGCTCCAGAGGCTTGGGCTGGGGACCCGCAGCAAAGGTTTGAAGTTCCCCAACGGACAGCTCTAGTTTGAAGTCATTTTTGGAGGGAGGAGCCCCCCCCCCCCCCACTATCCAACGCTTCCCCTCCAGTCCGGGTTTGAGACGTCATTTTAAAACCGAAACCCATCGGCACGGGGAAAACAAGGAAGGAAGGAAGGAAGGAAGGAAGGAAGGAAGGAAGGAAGGAAGGAAGGAAGGAAGGAAGGAAGGAAGGAAGGAAGGGAGGGAGGGAGGAAGGGAGGGAGGAAGGAAGGAAGGAAGGAAGGGAGGAAGGAAGG
Organism: Monodelphis domestica; assembly: GCF_027887165.1. NCBI lineage: Eukaryota > Metazoa > Chordata > Mammalia > Didelphimorphia > Didelphidae > Monodelphis > Monodelphis domestica. Next base: position 6,684,631 of record NC_077227.1, on the reverse strand, counting down.
GAGGAAGGAAGGAAGGAAGGGGGGAGTGAGGGAGGAAGGGAAGGAAGGAAAGGAGAGGGGGAGGGAGGGAGGGATGGCAGGAGAGCCGAGCTGGGCAGCTTCAGGCTCATTTTCTGAGCGACTGGAGCTGGTGCCCTGCTCGGGAATTAAGATGTATTCGGGCCTCTTGGCATTCGCCTTGTCTGCCAGACCAGGTAAAAGCGTCACCTGCGCAGGCCCAGCCGTCCCAGCCTTATTGCCATAGCCCTAGAATGCTGCGTGGCCCGGGGGGTGCCTCGAGGCAGCTCGGATGGCCACTTTGGTGAAGACACTGGGAAGGAGGCTCATCCAGTCGAGCTGGGGAGGCTCTCAGCTGAAGAAACTGAGGCAAACAGAGGCCTTTATCCAGAGTCCCACCCAGCTAGCATCTACTGAGCTGCCTGGGCTGCTCCTCATTTTACCGAGGCGCGATGCTCCCCTGAAGTTGGCTCCAGAATTGTCTGTGCGTGTCTGCCGGAGTTCTGAGTCCTGGGCATAGGGTAGACCGTGTACGAAGGTACGCCCGCAGTGTCCGTCCCGGCCCTTTGCTGCCGTGCTGTGGAACTCCTTCGACGGCCCTCCTGGCATGTCGTCGTGCCCTTCGTGAGTGTCTCCTGTGATGTCTTTCATGCTATGGTCGTGTCTCTACCCTTCGCCGTGGTCCATTAGAGGGTGGTTCGCACCTGCTCGTCCTCGTCATATGCCGCAGAAGCACTCGGACACCCTTTATCAGCACGTCATGGAATAGGTTTCCGCCTGCCTTTCACGTACACGATCACTTCTGTGAGTCCTTCGTTAGGATGTTACAGATCACAACGTGCATGCGTGCTTCGTTAGCAGAGGTCAAGAGGTCTGTTCTGGGAGGGAAGCTGGTGGCACAGTGGATAGAGCCCTGTGAAGTCAGGAAGACCCGAGTTCCAATCCAGCACAGGCCCTTTCTAGCTGTGTGACCCTGAACAAACCACTCCACCTTGTTGACCTCAGTTTCCTGATCTGTAAAATGGGCTGGAGAAGGACAGGGCAAACCCCAAGTGGAGTCACCAAGAGTCCGATGGGGCTGAAGAGCCTGAATAACAGTTCGAACGTGGTCTCTTTGAGAGGAGGGACCCCCATTCTTGGGACTGGGATCCCCAAGGACAATATTAATAATTCCATAAGAGCAGATGCGTAGCCGGTGCTTTTCAGGCCACACAGCATGGCAGACCTTTCCTTATTAGAAGCTGGAACATTTCTGAGAGGGAGGGAGGGAGGGAGGCATGAGATGCACAATCGCCTCCCTTTAAACAGTATTTTTAAAAAAATATGTTTTGAAAACCCCTTACCTGCCGCCTTATTGGTTCCAAGGCAGAGGAGTGGCAAGGGTGAGGCAATGGGGGTAAAGTGACTTACTCAGGGTCACACAGCTAGGAAGTATGAGACAACATTTGAATCCAGGACCTCCCTTCTCTAGGTCCAGTGTATTGTCCCCACTTTGTGGGTAAGAGAATTGAGGCCTAGAACGTCTGAGTGACTTGCCCAGGGCCACACAGCGAATGAGCATCAGAGGTAGCCTCCACCGGTCATGCCCTGACCTCTCTTTCCAACCCTTCTGAAGGTGGATCAGAACCGGGGCTGATGTCAGCGATAGTGAACCTCTTGGACCAGAAGAGGGTCCCCATGCAGGAATGGGGAAGGGGGGAGGGTCTGCCTTAGGGATGGCACTTTGGCAAATTTCAAGCCCGTGCAAAGCTCTGCCCCGGCGGGGGGAGGGGGGGGGCTCCCTTTTTCCTGTAGCCCATGAAGCTCTCTGAGAGCCCGAGTCCACGTGTCCGACCTGTGGTGAATGAAGGACCCCCCCCCCCCCCCCGGACCCCTTGCTGCCTTCAGCCGGACCCCTGGGGGACGAGCCCCTCCGACAGGGTCTGTGTTCGAGGAAGCCCAGGGAGAGGCTCTCGGAGAACTTTCAGGGTCTTCTCACCAGCAGTGGGCGCGCTATGGCAAGGCAGCCGCGGACGTGGCGTTTGGGGCTAACATCTCCGGGCCCTGAGGGTTCCTTTGTAAAGTGCTGGCACGTGTGTGGGGAGATGCTCTGAAGGGTGCCCCTCTCCTCCGACAAGGGTGGCAGGTCAGCGACACGCATGCATTTAGTACCGCAGACGTTCTCCATCCATTGGATCAATGCAAGAACCAAACCAGGAACCCTTTTCTCCTCCCCCCCCTGGTGCTGAGGGGTGGCCAGCCCCAGAACCCCTCCCCCCACCCCAGTTACTGGGCAATATCGTGAGTATCTAATGGTGTGGGACGGACCTGGGTGGTGGGAGGGGCCCTGGCGACCCCGAATTCTGGGGAAGCAAAGGCTACTGCGGAGATGGGCTTGGTGTGAAAAAGGCAGACAGAACCCCACAGACGTGGCATTGCCGAGACAAGAGGCTCCTGGGCTTCGTGGGTGCCAGCCCTACAGCTGCGCTGACCCAAGGACCAGGTTGTCCAGCATCCAAGGAGCAGGAAGATTGGCCCAGAGAAGCCACGTGACTCAGGCAGGACCATACAGTCGGTGAACACATGCCTCGTTCCATCGCGTCCCTTTTGGGTCTTTTATTTGGGCCCCTGACCAAGGCAGCCACTGAGTGGCAGGGACGGGGACCTTTCCAGGCACCCACACCAGAGTGCTGGGGATCTGGTCCAAGAAACAGAGACCGAGCACTGACGAGGGACCCCAAGCCCTTCGCTTGGCCAGGCAGGGGCCCGGATGGATCAACAGAGCCTTGGGGTGGGGGCAGGCAGACGTGGGAGGGGCAAGGACTCCGGGGTGGCGCTGATTGGCTCTCAGTCCTTCATCTGTGAAGTGCAAATGATGGCCCCTGAGCTGAATAAGGCG
>NC_077227.1:6553366-6676724 GCF_027887165.1 Monodelphis domestica | reverse complement strand
AGGTGAAATGCATCATGGGATGGATACATGAGAAATTGGCAGGAACATTAACCCTTACTGCCCAATTCCTTTCCCCTTGTCATCAGCTTTTGGAATCCTAATCATCCTTTAACACCCTGCCTTAAGTGACAAGTCCTTCCTCCTGTCCTGTCCTGTCCTGTGCTGTCCTCTCCTCTCCCCCCCTCCCTGCCCCTCCCCCATTCCCCTTTGCTGTCTCTCAGATACCATCACTCACTCGAGGCTGGTCCTCCTCCATCTTTCTCTCCTGGTTCAGTGGGCGCACAGGCTCCTCGAGGGCAGGGCCCGTGTCTCCATCTCAGTAGAGCTCCTGGTGGAGCGCCTCAGACGTGCTGGCTGTACAATGGGTCTGGAAGCAAGGAGGCATCCTGGCCTTTGGGGCTGTGCGGGGCCCTTGTGCCGCATCTCCCACCCAAGCTGGCTTGGCAAGTTCATTGCGGCGCTTCCTTGCAGGGTCCCTGCACAGGTATGAAACATGCCTGAAAACGGAGGTGGATTTTCCCATGTGGCGGAGAGTGTCCGTCTCAGTACTCCGGAGCATTTCTTTATCGTCCTTAGGGGTGAATTGAGAGGCAGCTTCTGACCTGCAGACAATTGCTTTAAGTCATTGCAGTTTAGTCCCTGGCACCGGGCTGGGCACGGGGAAATAGACATGAACACAGCACACACCCTCTCTCCGCCCCCCTCCGCCCCCCTCCGCCCCCTCTCCGCTCCCCTCCGCCCCCCTCCGCCCCCCTCCGCCCCCCTCCGCCCCCCTCCGCCCCCCTTCTGCTCCTCTTCCTCCTCCTCCTCCTCCTGTCCACATGCATTAAATAGCGACTGCGTTCCAGGAGCTGCGCTGAGTTCTGGGGATACAAGTGGGCCCAGCGCACAGGCAGGGGGGGAACCCCAGTGCCAAGAACAGCCCCCAGAGCGCACACAGGCCTTTGGGCTTTCCCAGCGCCTCAGCCCATTGGGGGCTCTAAAGGATGAGGCCGGAGCCGGGGCGTGTTCCAGGCAAACCAAGGAGGCCATCGGCCACTGTTTGTGCTCCTTGTTTACGGGGTGAATCTGGCCCTTTCAGCGGCCCCTCCTGGGCCTTCCTGGCCTGATCCCCGGAGCCCGCAGCCCACGCATTCCATGCGTGTACATTACATACATGTACACACGCGTGAGATAAACAAAGATGTGAGTGTGAGTGTGTGAGACCCAGCCTGGGAGGGCATCTTCAGACTCCCGGCAGGCTTTCCTCACAGCCCATTTGTAGGGAGAGACGGCAAACAGGGGTTCAGAGATGCGAAGGCCAAGAAGGAGCTTTAGGGAGGAGAGATTCCTTTGGGGGATAACGGAGCCGTTTCCTGCCTCTTGTGGCTCTTCCCTCCGGGCAGGACTCTTCAGAGAGCAGCCCAGGGGCTCCTGGAAGCCCCCTGCCAGACGCCCAGCTTGGCTCTGGTTCTGAGGCCGGGGACCGCATGGGCCCTGGCGTTGGCTGTCAGCGGACGGCCTTCCTGCTCCCCGGGGATCTCCCTGTCTCCAGGCCACGGTAGGAGCCTGCAGGCTCCGTGAGGGCAGGCACGCGGCCCTCGTGTTGGCATGGCCTGTTCCAGCGCCGGGCTGGGTACTTACTACTACACGTAACTCGTGTGTTTGGGCGCGCCCTCACGCGTCCTTTGGAAGACAGTCTCTGGAGCGGAGCGGGCGGCCATCGGGATGGAGGCCCGTCCTGAGCAGGGAGGAGCCTCCCTCTGGGGTCCTTCTTTCGTGTTCTGGCTGCCGGCTGGGGAACAGGAGCAGGGAGAGCCCTTGCCTCGTGGGGGCCGGAAGCAGGGTGGAATGGCGGTGCCGCCCCCCCTTGGGAGAACTGCCTGCTCACCCCTGTGGCCGCCCCTTCAGGGACTCCTGATGTCCAGGGGGACCCATTTACCTCTTTCTAGGCCCTTTGTTGAGAGAAAAACAGGTCAGGGTGAGCCACCTTCCTTTCTCATCCTTCTAATCACTACCGTCAATAGGGGACTATTGACACGAATGGAAGCATCATCTCTGGTCCGCTTGGCCTGAGCCATTCGGGGGAGACTCTATTCCTCATCTTTGCTCCTTGGGGTGCGGCTGTCCACAGGCCCTTCCCATGCAGGGGGATTGGTCTATCTGGCACGTCGAGGCTCAGCCACCAGGCCTGCTGTGTGCACAGATGTTAGCTTCTGTGGCCAGCTCTAAGACATGAGCTCAGGCTTTCTGCTCCGGAGCACACTCCTGAGGACCCTGGAAGGTTCTTTGGCAGGACCTATGATGGCTTGGGAAGAGGGAGCTCCCAGTGAGGAAACTCCCTTCACCAGAGCAGCTCCGTAAGTATCCTACAACCCCATGAAAGATAACCCTGGTGTCGCAGGAAAACGGCTCTTGTACTCTGTCAGAGGCTCCTGCTAGGAAGATCTCGCTACAACCTATGGCTTGGAGAGGGCCCCGGGACCACTCTCATGGGACTCCAGCGTCCTCTGCGGGGAGATGGGGCCCAGAGCTCTGCTGGTCAGACCTATTTCACAGGGAACTTTTCCTGAAAGAGAATGGAGCTAAGGAGGAGGGAGGCGTGGTGTGAGCCAGCACGACAGCCCACATTCCTGGGTTCTGACTGGCCAGACGCCTTCCTCTGGCCACTTGCTTGGACCCCAGTGACCCTGGGAAGATGGTCTGTGAGCAGCCGGTAAAGCTTTCCTTTGTGCCTTCCTTTTCTGGATTCCAAGGCTGGGGTAGAAGGCAGGGACTTCCCTCAGCGCCAGTAATTCTTGATAATCCTGACTGCTTCTTTCTGGGCTCTGGGAAGAATTTCTCCTCTTCTGGCAGAGATTTGGAAGCCTGGTCTCCTAAGAGAGAGCGCTTCCTGGCCTGATGCTTGGGGGTGGGGAGAACTATTTTAGGGGAAGGCAAAAAAATCTGTGGACTCCGAAAGTCCTGCTTTGGTTGGACAGCTCGTCAATAGAACAGGGTAGAGGATTGATCTTTTACTGATCGGGCAGAACATTCGATGGAAGGCAGAAAGTGCTCGGAAAAGGGCCTGTGGAACAGTTTGAAAATATTAATTAGTGTGTTGAAGCATTCTGCATAGCATATCATAGTCAAACTGCTCCAGGGGGTTGCTTGGAATGAATTATTAATATGAATTCCTCTCTCCCTTATGCTTCACACCCTGATTTTATGGGAGTTGGCGGAGGTTGGGGTGTCTGTTAGATTCATTTACTGCCTGCTTAGGAGAAATGGCGAGCAGGTTCTGCCACAGGGTCACTCTTGCCGAGGGCCCCGAGTGTCTCAGAGAAGAGAAAATAGCCCAAACCATTAAAAACAAACAATCCGTGTGTGCGTGCCCATGTGCACACAGGCAAAACAAACCCATCCGTTACACAGCTAGTTTAAGTCGAGTTGGGGGGGGGCGCGTGCTAGCACAAATTCAGATGGCGATCGGAACTTGCACATTCCTGAAGTGTGAATTTCATGTCAGTTAAAGGGGAGGCAGCCCAGACCCCCGATCTCATTGGCTACACACATTCTGGGGGCTTGGGCGACATTTTTATTAGAAAGGAAAACACTGACCATTTTGTTCCTTTGTTGTACTAAATGCTATCTAAAGCTGTTTGGCACGGAAACTACGAGATTCTTGTCTTCCCAAACAAGTATCAACAGTAGGAGGGGGCGGGGGGGGGGGAGAGAGAGAGAGAGCGAGAGAGCGAGAGAGAGAGAGAGAGAGAGAGAGAGAGAGAGAGAGAGAGAGAGAGAGAGAGAAGTTATGGATCTTATGGGACTTGAATCTCGCCAAAACAAACAAGTTCCAGAATTCCAAAATGCAGGAGAAGGCTGCTTCCCCTGTTTCGTTAAGCATGGATTTGTAGAAATATAAACATATTAGTAAAGCAATTTTGCTTCAAATTTTTGCACTAATTCAATAAAGGATTATAGAAATATTTATAGGTCTGTGAAATTGAACAATGAGGATCTGGGGTTAATCCAGTTATTATTAACACTTCTTCAATTGGAAATGCGCCAGCGCACATATTTACAGGAATTCAGAGGAGATGGCCTCTCTTTTTGCTATGTTTGTCAGGGAAGGCCCTCGTTCTCTCCCTCCCTCTCTCTCCCTCCCTCTCCCTACAAGGACACTATATCTTTTTCTTTGAAAGAACCTCATGCAGAGATGAGTTAGATTGCGGCACAAAATCTTCAAATCATTTCTAGTGAGTTTTACTCTGATAGAAGGACACTGCCGATTATTGAAGGAAAAGGGCCATTTCTCCACGTTCATTTTCTTGGGGCTTGATGTTATACCCACAATCTACAAGAGCTGCCTTTTTCAGGTGAAAAGAATAAGAACACGATTAATAGGCTGAAGAGTTTGCTCGACAGACATAAATGGGAGATAATGTGGGTCTCCAGGCATATTTCCCCACCAAGTTGAATGGGTGAGATTGGACATGGATTTTCTTGTGGATAGTTTCCTGCAATCTGGAGCACCCCATTAGGTCAGGGAGAGCAGGGTGGGAAAAAAACAGCTGGGCAAGACTTTAAAAAAATTCTGCAACATAGTCACCATTTTTGGGACTGAAAAGCAGGGCACACTTTCTCGGAGGAATCATCTTCCAGGTCCTCAAGTTAGCATGGTGTTGATTTTATTCCTGTGCCAGTCCTGTAGCCCATTGATTAATATTTTAAGCTTGTAGACAACCTCCAGACTACCCCCTCCTCTCTCTCTCTGCCTCTTCCCCCCCCCCCCCACCTCGGTCTCTCCCTCTCTGTGTCTCTCTGTCTCCCTCCCTCTCTCTCTTCCTTTCCTTCCCTTTCTCTCTCTCTCTTCCTCTCTTCCTCTCTTCCTTTCCCTCCTCTCTCTCTCTCTCTCTCTCCCTCTCCCTCTCTCTCTCTCCCTCTCTCTCTCTCTCTCTCCTTCCCTCCTCCTCCCTCTCTCTCCCTCCCTCTCCCTCTCCCTCTCCCTCTCTCCCCCATCTCCAAACAAAACAAAAACCTCCTGCTCAAAACCCCCATCTCTCTTCAGTTTCCCTTCCCTGGTGAACCATTATTATTTTATTCATTTCATTTAATCAAAATTAAGGCCAGACGGAAACACAGGAGTTCAGCAAACAGTTAAAACAATATCGTCGGTGCTCTCGGGGGAGCTGGCATGGCTCTCTGCTTTTCAGGAGCTTTATTTGGGTCAGCGGCATGATGTGGTCGGCAACTGGGGAAAGACGCTGCCTTTCTCTGCACCACAACAGCTCGGAGAGACAGAGCGAAGGGGAGGCGGGCAACACCTCCAAGATACCACTTTCCTCCTTTAATATATAGGCAGGGTAATTGGCAGCTAGGCCTGATGTGCCAAAAGAGACCCCCTGGAAAACCGATGGGGCCTGACTTTTATTTATGAGTTGGGGGGATTTAAATATTCCACTCATCGGCCTCGTAAAGGAGAGAAGACGGCCAGCGCCGAGCCGGCCTGGCTGCGGGATTAGAGGAAGGGGGGACGGCAAAGACTGTGGCGTTTTTTGACACAGCCCTTGCCTTGGCCAGCTTCCAGCTCAGGTAATTACATTCTGTCTCCCTAAATTCCCCCGATCGGCCGTCGGGAAGCTGTTCTTCACTTCCCTGCTCCAAAGTGCGGCGAGGCCCGGCTGGCACCGCGCGGAGTGGCATTCCCGTAGTGGGTCCCAAGGTGGGCTCTTGGAAATGCATCCTGAGCTCCTTCTGCACGGAGGGCCGCGCCGGTGATTTATGGCTGCTTCCCATCAGCTGCTGCCAACGTGGGCCGTCTCTGAGTGACATTTGAAGCAGGATCCCAAGGCCAGGGTCATTAAGGAGATTATAGACACGAGGCCATTCTGTTCCTCTTTCAAATGAGTGGGAGGCGACAATGGCGGTGCGGGGCGGCCAAGGCAGGGCGAGGGGCCCATCCATCCTGGCCAGGGGCTCCGGCCAGACCCGACACCAAACCGGTCCCCGTTTTGTGGCTTCTTTGCCCGAGAAAGCTCACAGCCCCGAGTGGAGGAGCTGGGCTGGGGGGGGGGGGGTACGCCGGCGTTTACAGGCGGGAAGAGACGGCCATAAAGCGTTTCGTTCTCAGGTCCGAGATGTTCAGGGCTGCCCTGCGCTCTGTGGCAAAGAAGCCTTCCTGCCTCTGTGCCGAAGCTCCTCTGAACCGCGGCTGTTTTGAAGGCGATTGAGGGCGACGGCTTTGCCCAAGTCCCATTGGAGAACCGTATCCGGGTTGATATGTGCCTACTGCTGCAGGGGAGCAGCTGGGCCCTTCCTGAGGGCGGCACAATAACGCCTCCAGCAGGCATTCTAGTGGGAAATCCGTCCCCCAAAGAGGGGGAAAAGGGCTCTTCTGCACCCAGGCCGGAACACAGCCGAGCTCTTGGCATCCTCGGCTTTAGCGATGATGACGCGTGGGCTGAGAAGGACCTTGTCCTAGTCACGGGAGAGCCGAGGGACGTGGGCAGGAGTGAGTTAGCCTCGCTGCCCCTCCTTGTTCCAGTATGTTGGCTATGGCAGGAGCCGGGAGGCTGGATTGGACCCTCCATTCTCCATTCAGCGACCGCGTGGCTGCCTCAAATGAGAGCCTGGTCCCGCCACTCCCCAATCTGTGACCTCCGGGGCAGAGACAGAATCCTCGCCTGTTGGCTGGGCCAGTCTCCTGAGCCCAGAGTCCCCCCCTCACTGTATACCCCAGGGCCTGGCCTCCTGGCTGGCCCCCAAACAGACCCTCCGTCTCTCAGCTCTGGGCCTTCTCTCCGGCCGTCCCTGGTGCCTGGCGTGCTTTCCCTTCTCCGCTCTGTCTACTGACCTCCCTGCTTCCTTGAAGACCCCCATGAAATACTGCCTCCTGGAGGAAGCCTTCCCAACCCTCCTAATTCGGGGCCTTCCTCCGTCATTATCCTATTTATCCTGTCTGAAGCTTCCTGGTCCATACTGTTTGCCTGTTGCCTCCGGCAGGGACCGTCTCTGCTTCTTTCTCAATGCTCAGGGCTTAGTGTGGCTCCTGGAGCACAGGGGTTGGGCAATGAAGGCTGGGTGAACTGAAATGCATTCTTATTATGCCCATTTTATGGATGAGGGGCCCGAGGCTCAGACACATCAAGGGACTTAGCCACAGTCACAGCTAGTGAGTGCTGGAACTGGAATAGTCCTGGTGGCCAAAGCTTGGGTCAAATCCCTTCCCCTTTCAAATGAGGAAATGAAGGCCGGCGAGATAGGAAGGAGGCCGAGGGCCACCCCGGGGCTGGCAGAGGAGGGATGTGGGTCTCGGGTCTCCCCTTCTCTTTACGCAGAGCCACACAGACCTGCGTGTGCCCGGAAGCTTTCATGGGCCTCCAGCCCCGGCCCAGGGATGGAGTCTCAAACCTTTGAGGAGTTGTTCCTTTTCTGCTCTATCCGATTTGATCTCAAAGGGTTTTTTTGCCCAGCAGAACACCTTCTGGGCTCCAGAATCCTGTAGGGAACAGGATGAGCCCCCCCTCCCCCCTTCCTTGGAGGAGGAGGGAGAGGATGGTGAGGGGAAGGTGGAGTGGTGGCCGGCCTCCCCCCAGGGATTCTGGGAAATAAATTTAGGCTTTCAAAGCGCGGTCAAAGTCCTTTGACTTTTAACAGGCTTCTCTAGGCCAATCCCTCGCTGGTCCTCCCCTGTAAGCCGTGGTCCACAGCTGCCAGAAATGGATCTGAATTTGGGGATCCTTGGCCCGAGCTGCTGGCCGTGGGCACGTGGCTCTCTGGGGTCTCCTGGCCTTCCCCGAGTATTACTTCCTGCCACTCCTCCTGGGTCCCGGGAATCCTTCCTGTTTGCCCCGCCCTCGCGGGAGGTTGTGAGTCAGCTAGGATTATTATCAATGCTGTCATTCCGAGCCGCGCAATAACAAAGTGTTCTATTCAAAACCTCCATGTATTTGGCTCCCTTCAAGCGTGGGGCGCCTATTGCTACAAGGGCAAGAAGGGGACAGGACGTGATGTGCCATTGCTTAGGGGAGGTGGAATCCCATTTTGATTTTGGGCCCGTGGGGGCAGCCAGGACGGAGCTTAGCTTCAGTTCCCCAGAACAAGCCCCCTCCCCCTTGTGCCCCCTCCCTCCCTCCCTCCTCTTGTGCACTGTCTGACCCTTTGGACTTCTTCTTCAGGGTAACGACATGCTTCTTTCCTTTGAATTGCCAGCTTTCAGTAGCTGCTGGTCCCTAGCAGCACTTCATCGATGTTTATTACACTGATTTGGGGCAGAAACTGATAGTTGGGTCAAAGGGTACGCCATGAAGTCATGATCCAATTAGCTCCCATGAAAGCCCGGCTTGCTTTCTACGGTCCCAGTTCCTTGGCTGGAGAGCTACCAAGAACCCAAAGGCCAATGGCAAGAGCCACATGGTTTTCTTCGCACCCCTTTTTGTTTTTTCATTTGTGCCCATGGGCGCCTCCCAAATGCTTTGTCCCTTGGCATCTGGTGAGGTCAGTAAGGGGCGAAAGGGCTCCCCAAGCCCCTGTGGGCATGGAAGCCCTCGGACCTGGGGCTTCCTGAGTCTGGGACAGACTCGATCTCCACCCGGCAGTATGGCGGCCCAGACACACCGACGGTGGGCCCTGGGCGGGCGGGGTGGAGGGAGTAACAAGGCCGTCGTCTAGGCCTGCCCTTGAGCTGTCCGGCTTGGCATCCCCCGTAACCTCACGGTCATGGATGGCTGTCTGGAAAAGTTGCTGGGCTGGTCCTGAAGGGGCGCCCTTTGGAGGCCACGGAGAAGGGCGTGGACGAGTGCCAGGCTGAGTAAGAAGGCAGGAAGGGGCACTACGTGGCACTGAGGAGGCGGGCCGTCCGTGGTGCCTCTCACGCCCTCCTCTGAACGCTTCTTTTCCCCAGAAAGCTTTTTGTTGTATGTGGTTCAAACCACATAACGATAAAAGGCGGAGATGAAAACGCCTTTAGCGGGTTAAGGAGTGCCGAGAATGGCTTTAAGCGATCAGGTGCCATGATTTGTGTAAGATCCGCACTCTGGTGGAAAGAGCCTTCACCAAGCAGGGGACGATTAGCAAGAGGCCGTGGGGCGCGATGGGAAGAGCCTGGTGTGGCGGGGGAGGGCCACTGGTGGAATGGCAGTGGGTCGGTGTGAGACTGGTGACCCTTGACTGAACCTCTGAGCCTCACTGAGGCCAGTCTGTAAAATGGGAAGAAGGACGTTTGTTGGGCTTCCCTCTAGGCCTGTTCTAGGAAAAGCACGTGGAAGCCATCCAACATGGTGCCCGTATGAATGACGAGGACAAGGTAGCCAGCCAGGCTCCTCTCCGACCCACTCTGCTTATCGTCTCCTTCCAAGGGAACTTCCCTGATGTGTCAGCCATTTCCCCCAAGGCTTCACTGCCAGGTTAACCTGCTCAACTAATGGCAGGCAGCATTTTAGTGACCACTCTTGGGTTCCCGATCTCTCTTGCAGTTGATATTTAAGTTTTAACACGTGTCTCAGCGTCTGAATCAAAGCAGCCCTCCGCAGAACCATTTGTTTCAGAGCTGGGAGAGGGGGCAGGAGTTTATGTTTCTCTGATGCAGAAACACAATCACATGCACATACATGTATACGCATATGCACATGCCACCCTCCCATGTATATACAACACATGTATACACATATACACACATGCGTGTACACATACACATTCCTGATGGGTGACATTCCATTTTGCTCTCAAATTCCTTCAGTGTCAGGGAGCTCTCTGCTCCCTCGAGGCAGTCCATCCCATCTCTGGACCACCAATGGAAGGAACCTTGGGCTCTGAGAAATACACACATGCATGTATACACATACGTGTGATTCACAACATATATGTTGCATCGATTCTGACAAACAGTTCCTTTCCGTGGCATTTCCAGCCAGGCAGCATTTCCAGGAGGCCACAGGAGCTGGTCGTCTGCCCCAGCCCTCATCCTTTACGTGCTCTTGTTTGTCCCGGGTCCCTTTAATTGAAGTCACTTTCTTTCCCAATAAGGGAAATCGCTCCCAGGGCTTCATCTACTCCCAGCGTATCGTCCTGGGAAACAAGTCCGCTTTGGGTTCTTGTCAGGATCTCATCATCCGCCTCCTTCAAATGAGGAGTAAAGGAAGTCCCTAATTGTGTAGGGCACGACGTTGCATTTCCCCGCAGCAAAGGGAAGACGGAATGCTCAGGAAGCAGAACGATTAGGACAGAACTGCGCACGGGAGCCTGCCTGCCTGCTTCATCAGGTGGGAAGCTGCTTTCGGAGCTTTGGTGCAAGCCCTGCTTGTGCCACTTTACATCTTCAGCTCCCCACAAATGGCTCTTTTTGACCCGTTGGTGCCTCTGTTTACTTTGCCTTTCTGCAGTCCTGCTTCTACTGCTGGCGCTGCTCAACTTTCGGGGTCCTGCTACCGAGGAAGAGGAAGGTGCCAGCGGAGCCCTGCTGCAGATTCTGGCGTGGGCTTCTGTGGCTGTCCTCTGCTTTCCTTACTCTCAGAATGGTTGCTCTTTAAGGTTTGCAAAGTGCTTTGTGTTGGCATGATCGTAAAGCACGTGGTGCAATGCCTGGTACATAGAAAGCATCACATAAGTGTTAGCCGTTATTATTATTATGGTGCACATGTTTATTCCCATTTTATAGGTGTGGAAGTGGAGGCTCAGAGAAGGGAGATGTGTTCGTATTTACACAATTAGGCTGATGTATTCCTAGCCGGAGCCTCCGTTGGAGGAGGTCACTCTGCCCTCCACACTTGCTTCTAAGCCGTCTCTGTCCTGGTTTTCAAGGCTTTGAAGCCCGCCTTTCCCTTCCTGCTTGCTCTCCTCACTCCTACGTGCCTTCTCAGATCTCTTTTACGCATGGCCTGAGTGCACCGACAAATGCTTATGATGACGCTGCATTGTTAACATGTTCTCTCTCACCACCACCAAGCCTAGGAATCAGCAAAACTACGAAGAGAGGCCCGAGTGTTGCGGATTTCTGATGTATAAATACTCACCACCACCTTGGGAAACTGAGGAGAAGAGGAGAGAGACACACACACAGAGACACAGAGAGAGAGACAGTATGGAAAGAGTCACAAGAGAGACAGGGAAGGGTGAGAGGCAAGAGAGGAGGAGGAGAGGAGAACGGGAGGAAGGAGAAAGGACAGGGAGAGGCGGGGGAGAGAGGGAGAGAGATGGAAGAAGGATTGCCATTGAGAGTTTAGAGGGACAGAGTGAGCAAAAGAGAACGAGACAGACAGAGAGAGAGATGCAGAGAGAGGCCGAAGGAGGAAAGGGGGCAGCCCTGAACCTTAGAGTTAAGGGGGAGAGGGGCTGTCCTTTTGCTTTCACTTAAATCTCAGTGATAAGGGGAGTACTTAATACATGTTTAATCTGTTCTAATCCAATCTGTATTGGAGGCCGAATTCAAACCCTGGTCCAATATTTGTTCCTTACTAACTCTAGTGTAAACAGACAGGCAGGCTAGTGTAACTGGGCAGGCAGAAGATGCTGCCCCTTCCTTCCACGCCGGCCTCTCCCTTACTCTGCATGCAAAAGGCAAAGACAAGCCTGGCCTGATCCTCTGGACCTGTGACTGTCAAACCCACCCTCATACTGTGTCTGAATGGAGAGAGTCCGGTGAGGCCTCTGCAGGACAATCTGGGGACCTTCCAAGGGTCTAGTATTCTATTGGGAGACTTTGGTGCCTCCGTTGGGAGTATCCCAAAGGAAGCCGGGGCCCCGAGTGTCCCCCTAGGTCGAGGCAGAGCTTCTGTGTCAGCCCCAGTTGGGCCTTTGCCGTTGCCTTCTTGGCCCCAGCCTATGGTCTTTGGCTGACCTACGTCATAGGTCATGGGATTCGGATGGCCTCCACGGAGTAAGCCAGATCTCTTTTGGTCTTGACCAAATTGCTGAATAAGGTGATAAAGTGGCATCCTCCTCGCCTTTTCACTAATTGGATTACCGAGCTATTTACTAGCTCAGTGGCCCTGAACAAATCATTTAAACTCTGTGGGTCTCAGTTTCCTCATCTGTAAAATTCAGGTGCCAGTTTCTAGCTTCAGATCTATGATCGTCTGTCTTTACAGGAGACTCTCTAATTCCATTTGCTTGACACCCAAGAAAAATATTATTTTCCCCTCACATCCCATTTGAACAGAAGCTCTGAACAATAACTGACTTTCTGGGATATTATGTAAAATTGAGAGATTTTTCATGGTGCTGCCATTCATCCTCATCTAAGGCTGGGAGAGGGCCATTCTTTGATATAAACTGGGATGCATTATTGATACCTTGCAACAGCCTCTCCGCTGAATGCCTGAGTGCTGATAGGATGACAGTCGATAAATCCTTGATTACTCCAATCCTTCAAGGACCCGGGGTTTCATCAGGCGAGTGCTCCCCTCGCTGCCCCGGAGGACAAAGCTGCCCAGCCTTAGTGGGCAGCCTTCAGGAGATGCTGGGGGTAGCCACGGCTCTGGTGAGCCCTTGGACGGCCGCCACTCACCCGTCCGGAGCTTTTCCAGCGCGATAGGACCCCCTGGCCCCTCCTTCTGGAACAGAGGGCCCCATTAGTCCAGTGAGACGGAGGGGCTGGTGCTCGCGTGCCTCCCATCTCTGGGTGCTTGCTCTAGACGGCCCTCTGTGCCTCACACTCACTATTAGAATCCCTGGCTGCCTTTAAGGGCTTGCTCAGATGCCACCTTCTCACTCTGGGCCCCTTTGGCCAGAAGTTCAGGTGGTGCCCACACCCCTAGTAGGATTAGAGCACCTCGAGGGCAGGGAGGGCTTTTAATTGTCCTCGAATCCCCAGGATTTATCCGAGTGCCGGGCACATAGTAGGCACTTACATGCATGCTGACCGATCATCAGCGGAGGCAGTGTAGTCTGATGATCCACACTTGATGGGGGAGACTCCGCTGGTTTCCAGACGTCCTTGTGCTTAGAACTTGTGTGGCACAAACGCTTTCATTAATAAAAAGTGTCCCCTCCCCATGAATTTTTAAGTGCCTACTGTGTGTTGGGCATCCTGCTGGCTGCAGGATTATTAGGTAGTGACCCTGGACAAGTCAGTGGGCTCTTCTGCTTCTCAGCATCCTCATCTGCAAAATGGGAACGTGCATGCTCGTAGCACTTGATGCTCAAGGTTACTGGGGGTTCCGGGGTGCTGGCTGCCTTTCCTGAGGCACAGACGGCTCTGTGCATGCATGCCCCTCCGTGATGTCCTGTTCACCGGGGAGGCCAGATCCCATGGCTGGAAGCCGCTTCTCTTTTCCTCCGAGGCTGCTCCGTTTCTGTGGGTAGGGTAATCCGAAGCACAGAGACGGAGCCGTTCAGGGGGCTGTGCCTGGCGGTTGTGGCGAGGCCGTGGGAGAACTCCCTAATCTGTTCTGCTCAGCCGGGCTGTCTCTTTCTGTCGAGTAGCCCTTTCCAACAGCGACACATAAGCCTCGGGGCTTTATTCATTCTGGATTTGTCTTCTATTTGGCGCTGCTGCATTTTACACAGTTCACACAAAAGCCAAAATTAAATCCTAGCCTTTCTCTTCACCAGCTTATTCTTCAAAGGTTTATCGAGTTTCGGGAATTTCACAAGGAAATATCTCTTTTATAATAACTCCAAAGACAAGGTCTGGGGCCAGCCCGCTGCCTCCATGCACACAGCAGTACAAGGAACGTGGCTGGCTGCTGTTAACCCCTTCTTGGAGGAGGCGGCCATCGCCAGAAGTTTTTCTTGTCTTTGAAGAGTCAAACAGGAATGCTCTGATTAGGATCCAGTGGATGGAAGCCAGCCAAGAGGCTTGGGATGGGCTGAAGAAGAGGCTGGGAGGTGGGGCCAGGGACTGACGGACTCCATCGTGTTACCTGTGTGACCTTGGGCCGGGGCTAGGCTCTCCGTACCCCTGCCCTTCTCTGGAATAGGAGGGGATCGGAGCATCACAGGACATTCGAACTAGAAAGACCTTTTCTGAACTTCCTGGTGACACCAAATTGGGGGAGCAGCAACTCAGAGAGAGGAAGGGAATTCTCTAAGGTCACACAGCTAGTAAGGTACAGCTATGGGGCCGGAATTCCAGAACCTCTGAGTTGGAAAGGACTTCGGAAGTCTCTTTTTTGAGCCAATACCGAAGAGGAATTCATCCTCCCTGAACCACCCCAACAAGTGTCATTGAGCTTTATGTCCAAGGCCATCAGTGAGAGTTCTCCCCTTCCCCCTTCCATTTTGGGATAGTTCAAATTGTCAGGAAGCTTCTCCAGGCAGCAAGTCTAATTGGTCTCTTTGTAACGGTCTGTCCTTGCTCTTGGTTCTACCCTGTGGGGCTACGCAGAACAAGTCTGATCTTTCTCCCGTGAGATACACCCTCAAATTCTCGAAGAGAACTCTTCGGTCCCCCCCAAGTCTTTCTCTTGTGCAATTGAAACATCCCTGGATTCTACCATTTATCCCTGCGTAGTAGGATCTCCAGGCCCTTCGCCATTCAGATTGCACTCCGCTGCATGCTTCCTTGGGAGGCCTTCCTAAAAAGTGCCAACCGCGCTGGGCATACCACAAAGAAGTTGTGTAGCCAAGGCCGTGGAGGACAATTTCCTTCTTTCTTTCTGAAGGCAGTTAGTTTCTCTCTTATTAGAGCCTGCCTGAAATGACATTGCATGAGTTCTCATTTGCTTCCTTGGCTGAAATATCACATGGTTGACCCATGTTCACCATGTTGTATTCTACTAATATTTAGGGATAAGCCAGATTTTTCCAAGTAAACCCTCATTTTTAACAATGCCGTTAACAATAACAATAACAAAGCAGTGCCCATACTTGTGAAGTTGATTTTTTGAGCCTGAGTAAAAGACTTTACACTTAAATTTTTGTAATAGTTAGACTCTCCAACTGGCCCAAATGGCGTAGCTTGCTAAGGTCTTTAGGGATCCTACCTCGGTTATGCCACAGATTGGTTATTTCATTCAGCCTTGTGTGTCAATGGAAAATGGGATACTCATACCCAATACCCTCCATAGAAGTCATTGATAAAAATGCTGAATGGCACAAGGTAACTAGCCATCCCACTCTTCACAGACTTCACTAGCATCTCTTTCCAGGGTGACATGGAACCATTCATAACTCTTCTTTGGATCTAGTCATTCAATCAATTCAAAATCCACCCAACTGCATTCTCATCTAGCCAATATTCCACCATATATTCCATAAGAAAAGCTTGAGTGATTTTGTCCAGTGCTTTTTTTGCTAAATCAATAGCATTTTTTGACCTACAAAACTAGGAGTCTCATCCAAAAAGGGAAAACATTTAGTACGGCATGAATTTTTCTTGCTGAAGCCCTATTGGTTCTTTGTGATCACTGCTTCCTTTTCTGAATGTTCATCAGAATCCCTTTAATAATGTTCTAGAATTGAAAAAGAACTCAAGCTCATGCTCACTGGCCTATAGTTTGCAGATTCCATTCTTTTCTCTTCTTCAGAATCTGGATTGATATTTACTCTTCTCTAATCCTCAAGCATTTCACTCAACATGACCTTTCATGTATCCCAGCAGACATACTACCCAGTTCTATTAGTACTCGAGGAAGGAGTTCACCTGGACCGAGTTACTTAAACTTATCTTTTGGGTGCTTTAGCAATGAAATACAGGCATTTTTTTTTTGCCTTTTCATTCACTGGTCTCTTTCAGAAATTTTTCAATCAGACTGAGCAGTTTGTTTCTCCCAAACATTCCCACATCTGGACGTTTGTATTCTCCCTGATTGGAATGACTTTCCTTTTATTCTGGATCCAAATGATGGCTAGATCTAAAGAGTAGTCATTATCTTCCTATCTACTTACTTGTCATGCTTCGTCTGTATATCCAGTTTCCCCTTTCCCATGTTTCTGCCATCATTTTCTCATTTCTCTCTACCTCTTAGGTCACTGAATATCCAAAATATCTGCCTCTCATCCCTGGGAAAAATGAATCAAACAGTTTTGGAAATCCTAGGCGTCCACCATGTTGAATGGCAATTAAGTGAGTGAGAATTTACTTAGCCCATTATGTCTAGTTGCCCCCAGGTCCCATTCCAGATCATGTTTTGCCTTTATATTACATCTAGCTACATGCTCAGGCTCTCTTACCACTTACCACTTCTACTTCTTGTTCTGGGCTCAGTAATCATCAATAGTCCCAGTGCTTCCTGTCAAAGGGCATGACAAGGGACTGGGCTATGGCTCCACTCATCATTCTGGCCCATCTGTGACTACCATCCTATATGTGTTGTCTTCCCTGATAGAATGCAGGCTATTTTTTCAAGTTTTAGAAAATCTTATTGATTTAATTAATTTAGAATATTTTTCATGGTTACATGATCCATGTTCTTTCCCTCCCTTCCTCACTCCCCCCTCCTGTAGCCGACATGCAATTCCACTGGGTTTTACATGCATCATTGATCAAGACCTATTTCCATATTATTGATACTTGCACTGGGGTGATCATCTAGAGTCTTCATCCCCAATCGTGTCCCCATCGACCCATGTGATCAAGCAGTTGTTTTTCTTCTGTGTTTCCGCTCCCACAGTTCTTTCTCAGGATGCAGAGAGCATGTTTCTCATAAGTCCCTCAGGATTGTCCTGGATCATTGCATTGCTGCTAGTAGAGGAGTCTATTACATTGGATTGTACCACAGTATATCCGTCTCTGTGTAAAATGCTCTCCTGGTTCTGCTCTTCCGCACTCTGCATCACTTCCTGGAGATTGTTCCAATTGAATGAGAGCTATTTGAACCAAAGACTATTTCAGTTCTTTTTTCACACATATCTCTACCATTTAGCACAATGGCTGGCACATAATTAAGCTTAAGAAAAGTATGTGATTGAGAGAAATGGGTACGAGCATGCATCAATTAATTAACTAATCTTGAAAATCAGTTTTTTATTAGCTATTTTTTCTCTAAACTTGGTCACTATTGACTGACTTTCCATCCTAATGATACTTTTTCTTTTCAGGGAAATCCGAAAGAAAACATTGAGCATCAATGCCTTTCCTCAGCCATCAGTTATGACCATTCCATCCACCCTGAGTTGTGTTCAGTCTCCTCTTTGACTTTCCTCTTCCTTATAGCTTGAAGAAAAACCACATCCCTCCCCTAATTTTTGTTGTCTTTAGCTTTTCTTGATGGACTCAGCTCATTCCGAATTTCAGGGCTGCTGATACTTTTCTTTAAGGACAATAGTATACTTTTTATTCATTCTAGTAGAATGTAAGATCCCTGAGGGAAAGGACAATTTCATTTTGGGGGGGTCCTTGATGGCTTGGCCATAATAAATATTTCCTCATTTGAAACTCCTATTCCTGGTTCCCATTTTCTCCGTACGGGTGAGTTCCCAATACACTGAAGTAGCCAACTTTAGATCCTTTCTCTGTTCCTCTGAATGGACGTGTTTCTTTTTGCTTCTTCACAATGTGTTCCTTGAGTGCTTCTCATTTATCTGGAGCTGGTTTCCCCTTTGTCCCATGAGTCCATGAGCTCTTCCTTTCTCTGAAGCCTCTGAAATCTGCTCTCCCCAAATCTAGGCATTCCCACCATTCATCCCAGGATGGAAGAATCACTTTGTCTTCAAGGATCCCTTTATTGCAGCCTTAGCCATGATTTCCTCTTTAGTGATTAGAACGACGCAAGAAAGAGAACCTTCCTCTGTTGGGTCCTCTGACTGTTTTGAAACCTTTACCTTCTGTCTTAGAGTCAGTGCTGTGCATTGGTTCCAAGGCAGCAGAGCAGTCAGGACTAGGCAACAGAATGGAAGCTCTTGGAGGAAAGACACTTCTCATCTGTGACTTTGTATCTCCAGTGCTAGAACGTTTCTGGCACATGCCCGACACCCACTTAACAAAGGCCATTAGGTTGACATGACATTGACCGTACTGTGCTAACACGGAACCTGGAAGAATATAAAGAATCATCCAAGAGTTTGGGAGCCGCAAATCAGTAGCGACTGAGGAAGCCCCTGCTCTCTACCAGATACTATGCAACGGGTTGGGGATCAGATCACAAAGGAGTAACATTATTTAATTTATTTATTTTTAACCCCTCACCTTCCATCTTGGAATCAATACTGTGTATTGGCTCCAAGGCAGAAGAGTGGTAAGGGCTAGGCCATGGGGGTCAAGTGACTTGCCCAAGGTCACACAGCTGGGAAGTGTCTGCAGCCAGATTTGAACCTAGGATCTCCCATCTCTGGGCCTGGCTCTCTATCCACTGAGCTACCCAACTGCCCCCCTCACAAAGGAGTAACTGTAGTGGTTGGTGTCTCTGGCCAGAATTTTCTGCCTGAAGCCTAGATGGAGTTGGCAAAGACATTTGGAAATGGGATGTTATGGAACGTCCAGATTGCTAGCCTCAGTTTGCAGCGGCTGCTCGACCAGATCACTGAAACCGCAGGAGGAAGGGCCTCGGAACACCTCTTGATGAAATGGCTTCCCTGACGGAAGGAATGACATCCAGCTAATAAGATGAGCCACATCCAGACAGTTATCCAAAAAAGAATCAATTAGCTGTTTTGTCTTCAGCCCAGCAAATTATCTGGGAGTTTCAGAAATTTCCCCAATTATCGGGATCCACTTAACTTTATTATTATTATTGTTAATAATAAAGCTTAGGTAAAGAAGTATTCTCCTCCTAATTTGCTCCAGGGGACTCTAATACCTGTTATGAAGAATTACCCTGACCTACTTCGGAGGAGGGAGAGAGCATTATCATTTCAAAAGTATACAATTAGGGTAGCGGGCTTCCGTCATTTATTGAGGATAATTTCTGAAATGAGAACTACAGAACCTGAGACTTCATCAAGGAATTGAGTTTATTATTGAATTACTAAACATGATCAAAGAAGACACTAATGAATATTAAAAGGGTTTTTATGTTTCCGATCTCTATACTCCTAGCAATGCCAACAATCCTCTTAAAGAGTCAAGTTTAAATAAGTGAGGAAAGTTTGCCCCCCAGCCTCCAGGGTTCAGGGGATCTCTGGCCAGCCTGCTCTCTGGACAGTCCACATGGACCGATCCCTGTTTCTGGGTGCTTGGAGCTTGCTTGCCATTAGGAATAGTTTCAGGGAAGTGTTTAGCACAATGATAACATTTTGAAAAATATTTTCCTGCCTGCCGGAAATGCAAGTTTTTCTTCTGCATCATCAGCCTTTGGGCGTCTTCTCGTGTCCTGAATTCTTCATGCTAGTTATTTCTTGGGGCAGACTAAGCTCTCGTTCTATGCCCATAGCCCAGTTGGTGGGCCATTTCCTAGTCCGAGGGCAGAGTGAACAAACCTATAACAATCTGAATAAAAGGAACACGAAGCAGGCACTGAACTCTGAGTCAGGGTGGTGACCCCTCTTGCCCCTGGAGAATCCATAGTGAGACACAGCTCCCTTCCTCTTCTGGGCAGAGGGTGGGGGACTGCAGGGGAGGAATGTTGCATACATCATCAGATCCAGTTTCTCTGATGGCTGTTTTTCTTTGTGACAAGGGAGTTTCCTTGTAATGGAGAGTGATGGGGCAGGGACAGAGGGAGGACTGGTGCCAAAACTGATGTCAAGAATAAAACCCTGAAATAAGGGCACCCAGTTTTCAAGCCTGGATTCCATTCTTTATTTACTAATGCCCCCTCTCCTCTCTGGGACTAAGCTTCCTTATCAGTAAGACATTGATCGTTGATCGCATCCCATATTCGAACTCTCTAATCACCGTGAGAATCAAATGAGAGGAATGTGAAATACTTTATAACCTTAACAGTGGCATGCAGATGCCAGCTGCTTCTAAAAGCCCTTGTGCCCACTGACCTGGATCCAAGTGGACAGCTGGGTGAGATCTTAGAGGGGGACATGTCGAACCCTTTTCTTCTACCCACGAGAAGCCTGATGCCCACCTGGAGAAGGGAGGAGACTGTTCCAAGGTCACTCGGTCAGAAGGAGGTACCCCTGGCTTTGAAGCCAGGTTCTGGGATGTGAGGGTCATCCTGCTCCCCACAGCCCCACATGGGGCCTGGTCAGCTTCTCTTTACCAGGTCTACCGGTCTGTCTGGGCCAGAGTCCAGCTCCCCATCTTCTGTATCCCCAAGCGAGGGATGTTCCATGGGAAAGCTGGCCTCCACTTGTTGTTCAGAAATTGACCTCCTGGGAAAAAAGAAAATAAAAACCTTTCAGCGCTAAGTAGGTCTAATGAGTTAATGTAAATACACTTAGTTGGGCCTTTTCAAACAGCCCCGTTAGGGAAAGTGTTACGTTAGGACAAGAAAGGGCTGATCAGCATGTGGGGAGATAATTGTCTCCACCCCAGAGGGATGCCGGCCCTTGAAGATGTGTTTCCAGCCATTCCTGTGTCACTCCCCGGCTGCCGCATCTCCAGCATCCCCTGCCCAGTCCAGCTTCTTCCTCTTCTTGTCTCCAGCATCCCCTACCCGGTCCAGCTCTTCCCTCCCCTAGTTTCTGGCATCCTCTTCCTGGTCCAGCTCTTCCCTCCTCCCCCTGTCTCCAGCATCCCCTGCCTGGTCCAGCTCTTCCCTCCTCCCCTAGTTTCTGGCATCCCCTGCCCAGTCCAGCTCTTCCTCCTCCCCCTGTCTCCAGCATCCCCTGCCCAGTCCAGCTCTTCCTCCTCCCCCTGTCTCCAGCATCCCCTGCCCGGTCCAGCTCTTCCCTCCCTTAGTTTCTGGCATCCTCTTCCTGGTCCAGCTCTTCCCTCCTCCCCCTGTCTCCAGCATCCCCTGCCCGGTCCAGCTCTTTCCTCCTCCCCTAGTTTCTGGCATCCCCTGCCCAGTCCAGCTCTTCCCTTCTCTCCCTGTCTCCAGCATCCCCTGCCCGGTCTAGCTCTTCCTCCTCCCCCTGTCTCCAGCATCCCCTGCCCAGTCCAGCTCTTCCTCCTCCCCCTGTCTCCAGCATCCCCTGCCCGGTCCAGCTCTTCCCTCCTCCCCCTGCCCGGTCCAGCTCTTCCCTCCTCCCCTAGTTTCTGGCATCCCCTGCCCGGTCCAGCTCTTCCCTCCTCCCCCTGCCCGGTCCAGCTCTTCCCTCCTCCCCCTGCCCGGTCCAGCTCTTCCCTCCTCCCCCTGTCTCCAGCATCCCCTGCCCGGTCCAGCTCTTCCTCCTCCCCCTGTCTCCAGCATCCCCTGCCCGGTCCAGCTCTTCCCTCCTCCCCCTGTCTCCAGCATCCCCTGCCCGGTCCAGCTCTTCCTCCTCCCCCGCGCCGTGCTCTTCCTAGGACTCTCCTTGTAAAGACATGTGGCCCTCACCCTTTCCCCAGGCCCGGTGGGAATCCCCGCAGCCCAGCCGAGCACTTCAAAGACCCCCCAAGTCCAGTGGGGGGGCGGAGGGAGCTGCCGCCGAGGGACGGGCAGCCGGATTCCTCCATCCCAGACAGCGAGCAGGGACAAGGCGTTTTTATCAGTTAATTAGAAAGCCGAGCCAGTAGGAGCCCAGCCGTCCTCGGGACCCAGGGCCCAGCTGCTGTACGCCGGCCGTCCTGCTCACTCGCCAGCCGAGTGCTCGCCTCCTCCCCTCCAACGGGCTCCCTTTGATCTGCTCCATATCAAACTCGTGCTGGCCTCAGTAGGACGGGAGGCGGGCAGCGGGCACCCCAGCAGTCAGTGGTGGCATGCGGCTCAGGGCACGCACCTTATCTCTGTGCTCTCCAGGCTCGCTCCCATCGGCAGCGTGACATCAAGGCCCCGCCGACCAACTGCCGCTTTAATTAGGAGCCCAGAATTATAATATTATGTTAAAGAAGAAAGCCGCACCGAGGAGAAATATGTACCGCCTCGCCAACAAAGACAAATTGGATTATTCAAAATATTCCTGATGAAATGTTACACTTTGCAACTAATTATCAATCTGTTTTATCTGCAGACCAGCTGGGCATTTTTGTGCATGCAAGACCTGCCTCACCAATGATCTTAAGATGTCGCCGTCGCGGTTACATCTTTTATTTCAAGATTTAAATCACTAGGAAGGAGCTAATCTAATTCACTGCTGAGAAGAAAGGCCAGCGCCTTGAATTCCTTCCAAAGTGATCTCCGACTAATGAACTTCTGGAGGCTGTGCGTAATGAGGCTTTATGCAAATAGTGTTTAAGAGCAGCGCGCAAGGACCCATGTGGAAGGCGCCCAAAGCAGCCTTTGTCGGGGCTTCACCGTGCGGCTCCTGGGCCGGCCTGAGCCAGGAGAGGGGCGACCTGGCCAGGCTGCCGGACCCACGGGTCCGGGCTCTGTCCCTCCTCTGCGCCACTCTCACCGGCGCGAGCCTCTCTCAGGGTTAAGATGGAGGCAAGGAGGGCGAGCCGAGAGGCTAAGGAGGGGGGCCAGCCTGGGGAGGGCCGCAAATGGCCAGGGAAGGGGACGGGGAAGCCCTTGGAGCGAGGAAAGACCCGGCCAGAGTCAGCCTTGGGAGCTTCCGCAACAAGAAACAAGGGCCGTCGGCTGGACGGCAAGGCCAGCGTGGCATCGCTCGTCCTCCCTCCGGGGGTCAGAGGCTCACCTAGCTCTGGAGGGGACCAAACCTCGGGCCCTTGGACCGGCACTCTCCGAGGACGTCACATGGACGGGACACGCACAGCCTTCGTGGTCGCCCCCTTGGGGATGACGTGGCTACCGTGTGCGGGAGGCAGGGGATTTGCGCTGGAGGCTCTGGAGAGCGGCAGGAATATTTGGATGAGCTCCCACGAGCAGGACCAAAGAGAGTCCCGCCATGACGACCGCCACGGCCGTGACATGACCGGGCAAAGGACAGCCGAGGCCGCCTGACAGAGATGCGGCGGCGCTCCTTGGCCCACAGCGAGGTGTCCTGGCCCAACGATTGCTGTGTTACTACCGTCGGTCTTTACACGCTCCAAAGGGAGAGCTGGACGTCCTGGACCTGGAGACAGAGGAGGCTCAGGGGCCATCTGGGCTGGCCCCCCTTCACCGTACACAGGAAGGAAGTGGGGGCCGAGTCAGCCGCTGGAGATGAGGGGAGCCCCCCCTGCGGCCCGCGAGGAAGGGGATGGTCCGGGAGCGCAGCCCCGTCGTTTCAGGCAGTGATGGAAGGGGTGGGTGGGAGAAGGGAGAGATCGAAGATGGCCGGATGATCAGACTAGTCTAGGGCAGGAGGGGTGTGCGTGTGTGTGTATGTACGTGCGTGCACGTGCATGTATGTGGACGTGTGCATGTATGTGCGTGCGTGTGCATGTATGTGCGGGCATGTGCATGTATGTGCGGGCGTGTGCATGTGTATCTCAGGAAAAGGGTGTCAGGCCACACTGGAGGGAAAAGGAGGGGTGGACAGGGGGCATGTTGTGGAGGGACAATGAACAGAACTCATGGACTCGTTGGAAAAGGGGACGAGCAGGAGGGGGATGCTCAGGATCCCTGACGTCTGGAGGCTCACGGAGTGGGAGAATCTCGATCTCGGCTCCTTGGAGACTGGGAGGTCGGTGGGTTGGAGCCATCGCAGGACCTGGGGCGAACCCTTTCTCCCATCCCACCTCACGCAGTACGCCACGGGGCGTCGGGAGCAACAGGACATCTTTGGGTTTGGCATTGCTGGATGGGGTGGGAGAAACCCTCCAGAGGCCAAAGACTCTTCGTTTGCCTCTCGCACCTAGAATCATGCTTGATGTAGAGTCCGTGTGTGGAGAATGTTTGTTGAATGAACGAAAGAACTATCTTTGGGGTGTTCGTTGGTGTTCCGTTGGGACAGCCTCTGAAGGACTTTCCTCTTTCACGGTGTTTCCTTCCAGGCACTCCTGGACAGCCACGTCTGAGGCGCTCCGTGCGGAGAACATCCTGGCAGGTCCTGGAGTTCTAGCTCGAAGGTGGCTGGGACGGACCTGCCCCAAAGGTCCGGCCGACTAAGGCAACGTGAAAAGTACCAGCAGAGGCCACGGCGGCTCAGGAGCGCCAGCATCAGTGCCAGAGGAGGCAAGCAGAGGACAGAGGACTCGGGGAAGTTTGGGGAAAGAAGCCATTCTTAACCCTGCAGGGGAAGGAGCAGAGGAGGCCGTTTGGAGGAGGTAGTGTGGAGGCCAGCCTCGGAGGATGGGGAAGGATGGACGGGGCAGAAGTCATGGACGGGAGAACCTGCTGTGAGGATGGATCTGCGTTGCTGAGCTTCCCGGGACCAGATGAGCGACTGAGCCCCAAGAATCGCGTCTCTGGGAATTTCTACAGAGACTGTTCTCAGGCAAACAGAACATCTGGATGAGATGGGAACGTTCTCTCGGCCCCCACCGTCTTGGTCTTCCTGGGCCGGTACTGGGCCGTATGGACCCAGCTTTCTTTGGAGAGGGGCAGCCTACGCTTCTGGAACACTCAGCAATTCCCACTTCTCTTCTGGGTTCCTGGGGGAGAAGTGTCATAATTGGGCCCGAGATGAATCACCTCACTTAGCAGTAATCAGAGAGGCTCCGTCCATATTGCATCGCAGGCATCTTCTGGAGGCCCTCCGGAATTCTTTGGGGAAATTTGGAGTGTCTTTATTGCCCAACTCGAGAA
Source organism: Monodelphis domestica (assembly GCF_027887165.1). Classification (NCBI taxonomy): domain Eukaryota; kingdom Metazoa; phylum Chordata; class Mammalia; order Didelphimorphia; family Didelphidae; genus Monodelphis; species Monodelphis domestica. The sequence continues at coordinate 6,652,281 of NC_077227.1, read as the reverse complement.
TGAATTTGTCCCCAATTTCGTGAGTGAGCAGGGTTAACAGGGGCTAATTTTACCCTGAAAGATGTTAAACGCTTTACTCGCAATAAGCCCCCAGACCCATCTGCGGTCGTCGCTTCCTCATGCATTGATTCAACATTTCTTCAGTGACAGTTTTCATTGGACCTGTGCGATGGGGATCCGGGCGAGGGGAGCCTCCTTCCCAGGGGGCCATTGTGTGCTCCCCCTGCTTCGAGCCCACCAGAGGAGGGCGGCCTCTGCAGTCACGATGGGGAGCCCGGGGAGGGCCCTGCTCCCCGACTCGGAGCATCCCCGGGTCCTCTCTACCCATTTCCCTCTGCTTATCCTGTCACCAGGAAAGACTTTTCAGGTCGCTGCTGAGCTGGAACAAAGTGTGCATGCGAGAGGCCCCCACGGGAGCACCCTGACCTCTTTCCCTTCCCTGGGGGTAAGCAGAGAGATGGACAGCCGGCTGCCGGCCTCTGGCACTCTCTCATCTGGTCCCTCCAGAGCGCCGCGACCTCCTGGCAAGGCTGCTTCCTCTCTCTCAAGCTTGCAAGGTCACAGCAGTCCCCCAAACGGCCCCCTTTAGACCTATTCTCAGGCACAGAGCCTTGTCTTTTGTGGTTCTCACATGACACTTGGCCAATATTGCTGCGTTTGATCCTCAGCACCACCTTGGGAATATTATTGTCCCCATTTGGTAGTTGAGGAAACTGAGGCAGAGAGGTTAAGGGACCTCTCAAAGTCAGAGGTGGGACTCGAGGCCAGGGCTTCCTGACCAGGCAGTCAGTGCTCTCTCCTCTCCCCAAGGAGGCGTTATTATTGTCCCCATTTGGTAGTTGAGGAAACTGAGGCAGAGAGGTTAAGGGACCTCCTCAAAGTCAGAGGTGGGACTCGAGGCCAGGGCTTCCTGACCAGGCAGTCAGTGTTCTCTCCTCTCCCCAAGGAGGCGACGTTCCCACTCTAGAACTTGTTCTCCCCCAGGGAAGACGGCGATGACCTAGAACATCGAGCCGGGCTTCTAAAGAGGCAGTGAGGCTTTATGGAGAGTGGGCAGGCTGTGCAGGACTTGAGTGGTTCTCTGTCTTGTTTGATGGGGAGCCCAGACGGGTGGATCTGGGCATATTGCTGATGCCACCCCCTTTACCCACTACACAGAGCGGGTGCCGTGTCCCATGCTATGTGTGTGAATAAAATGGAGCCACGTGGGCTCGAAGACGACGTGCAATGGGGAGCGCTCAGAAGGCACCAGGTGACCCCATCTGCAGATGGCACCAAGATGGGCGGGGAGCTTGCCCACGGAATGAAGAGTCAGGGTCCAAAAGGATCCTGACAGGCCAGAACACGGTGCTGAGTCAAAGGAGGACATTAATAGGGCTAAGCGAAGAGGCTTCTGCCCGGGTTCAAAAATAATCCTATTCTTAAGTCAAAGGCAGAGGAGGCACCAGACATCCTGGTGAGGAAAAGGGATTAGAGAGATTCTTCTTGGCCCCAGAGGGCAGAAGTGGTGGCAAAGGAGACCTTCCTGCTTCTCCCCGTGTTTCTGGATGAACTCGATGGAGGAGGCGCCAGTGCCTAGGCTCTGCGGAGGCGATCCAGCAAGCAGGCAGCCCCGAGTGCCTCCCTTTGTGGCCCAAGGTAAGCCGAAGCACAGCCGAATGGCAGGGACAAGACTTCTGGGGATCTTCCACAAGGGGCAAGCCTGACCAGTGCCCTGGGGGGCATTTCCAAAGCCCCGAATCCAATCCTTCTCGAGGGTCGTCACTCCCTCAAGGGAAACTGGCCTCGGGAATGGAGAAGAGGCCAGCGGGAGTCAGGGGTGTCGGAGGAGCCCACTGTCTGTACAGCAGCCCGTGTGCTCACGCTCTGAGGGAGGCTGCTGGACCAGGGATGCTGCAGCCTCTCCCAGGATCAGCTGGACTGGAGGTAGGCTGATGGGCGAGTGTCTCCTTCATTTTTCTTTTGCCTGCCTTTCTGTGATTTTTCTTTTCAGTCACCTAAACCCTTGGGAGGGAGCTGACTTTATTTGCTAACCCTAATTCTACCTGTGTGGATGTAGGTGACTCAGGGGAGGAGCCCTGGTCCTGGAATGAGGAAGAACTGAGTTCAAATCTGGCCTCAACCACCTACTAGCTGTGTGTCCCTACCAGTGGGGGACAAAGGGAAGATGCAGAGAGCTCATTGTCTGAAGCAGCCTGGTCCTGGCCGGAGTTCCAGCCCCTGGAGAAGGGGTGGATTCTGGGCTTTGGAAGTGCCCCACTTGACAGCTGCCAAGTTGTCCTTCATTTTGCTCATCAGACTTTTGCATTCAAGTCTGGTGTATGTAGCACCTGGGGTGGGGGAAGATCGGTGGGTACAGGAAAAGGCTTCCTCTGGAAAGGCAGGAGCCCCGGCACCCTGGAAGAGCCTGGGCAGGTCTGGGTGTGTTCCTTTTGCCCATGTTCGGGCACTTAGGGCTGTTGGAACCCAAGTTTGAACTTCTTTCCTTGGGGATTATTTGTGCAGGAGCTGGAGGGGGTGGCGTTCCTTTGGGGTAGAGGTTGGGCCGGGTGGTCCAGCTCTCTAATTCTGCGGCCCTGTGATGGGGTGGGGCGGAAGGCCAGGGGTGGTGAGTTGGGAATGGAAACCACCCACAGGGACTTCCCTTCTTTCCTCTCTTGGGAGCCTACATTTGACTAAACAGAACTGGATCCTCCTTTTGGAGGGGTGCCCGAGGGCATCCCTTCCTCCTCCCGGGCTGCCCCTCGGAAGATTCGTTCTCAGCTCCTGGGCTGTCTGTCCATGTGTTCTACGCCTCCCCCCTTTGTGCACGGAAACGCTCACCCATGGAGATCATATTTCCCCCAACGACATCATGTTTCCTGAAACTATCACAAGATTGTTTCATTTCCAGCATCAAGTTCATGACTTTATTTTTTCCTGCTCTTTGTGTCAACCATCTTTCCTAGTGAGCAGACTCGGCTGGACATGCCTGGTCCATCCAGGGCTCTGCTCTCAGGAGGGAAGGTGGGGGGGGGCAGAGTGGGGAGCACAGAAAAGCGTCTGGAAATGGTTGCAAAAACTCCTGGTTCCAGGCAAGTCCTGCAGAGCCACCTACTTGGTGCTCTTCCCGACTGCTCCTGCTGTCTCTGGGTGCTGCAGTTCTCTGGCCGGTTGATTAGAGCAAATAGAGTGAACTGCTTCCGAGGTAGCTTGTGGGGGGCACCACGAGAATCCTAAAGCCCTATTTGGGCTTTGAGGGGTCGCCGGGGCCTATTTCTGCAGAGTTTAAGAGGCAGAAAACAAGGTGAGCATCCTGTACTTTCCAGTTGGAGTTCAATCGAGGCAGAGTTTGATAACTGAACAGCTGCCTTTAAGTGAGACAAACCTATTTCAGGCCAGGAATTATTCATGGGAGCAGAAGCAGTGACAGAGTCTGCTCAGGTGAGTCATGCCAAGTACACAGGCCTGAGAAAGCAGCGCGGCGACAGGGAGGAGCCAGGTCTTCTAGCCTGTCCTCCGGATGCTTCAGGGGCACGAGGGGCAGTGGGATTGGGCGTGACGTCTCTGTGGACCTGTACTGTCTGCGGGAAGGCAAGGCCTTTCAGCGGGGTGGAGGAAGGAGAAAGGAGAACAGCGGCAGGGAGGAGTGTGGTCCGCCCAGCCGGTCCTCCGGATGCTTCAGGGGCACGAGGGGCAGTGGGATTGGGCGCGACGTCTCTGTGGACCTGTACTGTCTGCGGGAGGGCAAGGCCTTTCAGCAGGGCAGAGGAAGGAGAAAGGAGAACAGTGGCAGGGAGGAGCGTGGCCCACCAGCCTGTCCTCCGGATGCTTTGGGGGCTCGAGGGGCAGTGTGGTTGGGCGTGACATCTCTGTGGACCTGTACTGTCCATGAGTGGGCAGGGCCTTTCAGCGGGGTGGAGGAAGGCGAAAGGAGCCTGGAAGAGGGCGCTAGCTTCGAAGTCTCCGGGTGGGACACCTGGCACCCTGGGAAAGAAAGCCAGGAGGTGCCAGAGAGCCGCTCTTTCAGGCGCAGCCGTCCGCGTGCTCTCAGCTACACCTGAGAAAACATGTCCTTTCTGAGTGGTTTATTTCGGTTCAGAAAAGAATAAAGTCAGGAAGGACAGAGGAGTTGGCGGAGCTGACCATACCATTCTGTGTGGTGGCTGGAGCTTCACGGAAGGCACCGAGAACTGGGTGGCCTCAATGAAGCTGAGGACACAGCTTTGTCTCAGAGTGGGGAAAAGAGGGAGGAATCCGAGTATTTTCCATGACCGGCTTTGACCACCGTCCTGGCCCTGCTCTGTGCCCTGCCCTCTGGGCTGGGGAAAGGGTCACTCATTAATCAGCACACATTGACGAAGGGCCCAACACGGGCCATGCGTGGAGAGCAGACGCCCTCTCCTCCTTCCACGGAGATGACTGTCCTGGGGGTGCCACCATGTTGTCAGTTGCATCTGGGCAGCCCACACGGTTTTGTAGCCTGGGACAGGGAAGGGACCTTGAACCCTATGGAGTAAATGTGCCAGATTTGTCCACAGAAGAAGCAAGGATGAGCCAAGCCTTCTTTTTTTCAACTCGTGCCTTCCATCTTGGAATCAAAGTTGTGTGTTGGTTCCAAGGCGACAGAGTGCTAAGGGCTAGGCCATAGGGTTAAATGACTCCTCCAGGGTCACCCAGAAAGAAAGCATCTGAGGCCAGATTTGAACCCAGGACCTCCCATCTCCAGTCCTGGCTCTCTGTCCACTGAGCCATCCAGCTCCTCCCTCAAATACACTTTTAAAAGAATCTGTCGTCTCCGGGTGACAGGGAGGGCCATGACGGCGAGCGGCATCTGGGTTTGGGTCCAGGAGAAGACTTGGGCTTGATCACCCCCGTCCTTGGTGGGATGCCAGCCGCCGGGGGCCTGTGGGAATATGGCAGTTTGCACACACGAGTGCTCGAGGGTTTGAAGGATGGAATGAACCCCCACGGCCAGAAGTCAGAGCGACCCCCGCATGCGCACACACATGCACACGCACACACACAAGCACGCACACACACATATGTGCACACACATGCACACACATCGTGGGTGTGCATCCGTGGAGCTGGATTTCTCCAAATCTGACCCTCGGTGTCCATTTCTGCCCAACGACTTCCTCGATGTGCTGTGGCATCTGTTCCGCTCACCCGGCCTCCCTTTAGAGGGGGAGCACTTGTGCCTTGTCCGCCCCTCTCCCATCTGCGCGCCTGCATCGCCCCTCTGCAATCCGCGATGTGGGCATCGCCAGGAGGCGGACGGGCACGTGATGGGGGAGAGCGCGGGCTCCAGAGGAGGGATGAGGCGTCGGCAGGGCTGGGACCCCAACCTCCCTGCCCCCGGCGCCCGGGCCGGCCTGTGCTCCCTCTGACGCTGGGAATGAAGAGAGACCATTCGGTGAGTCTCATGTGGAGCCCCAAGACCTCTTCTTGAGAGAGGACAACCCTGTCTCTCTCTATAAATATAAATATACACACAGAGATCGTTATTTATAGAAACATAGATATAGACATTTATAGTCTCCCCCTACTCCCCCCCCCCCCCGTGTGTGTGTGTGTGTGTGTGTGTGTGTGTATATATACAGCTAGGTGGTGCCACAGATGGAGCACTGGGATAGGAGTCAGGAAGACCTGAGTTCAAATTTGGCCTCAGCCACTTCCTAGCGGTGTGACCCTGGACAAGTCACTTAACCCTGCCTTAGTTTCTCCATCTATAAAATGGGCACAACAATGGCAGCTCTCTCTCCCACTTGTTTTGCGGATCAAATGAGACGATATCTACAGAATGCTCAGCAAAATTTGAAGCACCATCTAATGCGCGCGGCTCTGCTTGTGAACAGCGATTGCGCCTTCTGTTTCTATTAGAGCACACTGTGGCCTGTTGGACTGCCCTCAGAAAGCATGACGAGTCCCTGGGAGGAGCGGACCCCAAGTCGAGCCCCTGACATGATGGATTTCACCCGAAATGCTTTCCTGACGTTTTGCCTAAACAAACAGCTGAGGTAATGGGTCTGATCCAGCTCCACTGGCTGGACAAATCTCTGCTAAGGAGGACCTCCAGTAACAAGGGATGCCCCCAGGCGGGGAGAAGATTGTGTGTTAATAAATGAATGGAGGAGAGGCTCAGGCCAGCGCAGGGAGGTCTGGGCTGGGCTTGGCAGGCTTGGTTCAGCCTTGATCACGGCGCCCAGCCCAGAATAATGGTCTCCTTGGGTTGTGCCTCTCTGTCTGGCCCACACTAAATAAACTCCATCACAGAAGTGACTTTATGGTGCTCTATTTTCTAATGGGAATATCGACTAGAGAAAGCTGGGAGGGCTGCGGGAAGAGCCAGGAAGGAAGGTATGAGTCAGCTCTTGGAGCAAAGGAGGAGCCCATTTTTTCTCTCCAGGATCCAAGGGTCAGTGAGGCTCTGGGGAGGGGAGCAACACCTCCCTCCCTCCCTCCCTCCGCTTTTCCTGCAAGGCTAGAAAGGGGGAGGTCTGCTCCCCCAAGGCCGTGTGAGGCTCGTCTCCTCCCATGACTTCCATCAGGCCAGCCTCTTACTTGGAGGCAGTGGGAGCGTCTCTTTTATCTGCATCCCAGGGCCTAGCACAGTGCTAGACACATAGTAGGTGCTTCAAAACACTCCGAAGCAGGAGGACGCTTGGTTGACTCCTCGGAGGCCGTGTTATTTTTTCAGAACCTTTTATTTCTCACAAATGATGCTGGAAGTCAGTCTGGGCATCTTCACCATCAATATGTGAAGGGACATGGTGGGGAAAACAAGGCAAGCCCACTGAAGCACTAGAAAAGAAGCCTCCCTCATGAGAGGGACGCCACACTCCCCCCAACGGTAAGTTTAGCCCATTTGCATCATCAGCTCTGTTGAAAAAAAAAACATTAGAACTTCCAAGAAATTCCAAGGGAGTCCTCAGTTGTTTTTGCCCTCTCCTGTGCCCAAGCTCCATTTTTCTTGCATTCATTTTGTATAGCCTTAGTGAGGTCTATGTTGCAGAACGAGAGGAGCAGAACCAGGAGAACATTGTACACAGAGACAGATACATTGTGGCACAATCGAATGTAACTGACTTCTCTACTAGCGTCAATGCGATGGTCCAGGACAATCCTGAGGGACTTATGGGAAAGAATGTATCCATAACCATAGAAAGAACTGTGGGAGCGGAGATGCAGAAGGAAAACAAATACTTGATCACGTGCGTTGATGGGGATATGATTGGGGATGCAGACTCCAACAGTCACCCTAGTACAATTGTCAATAATATGAAAATAGGTCTTGATCAGTAATACACGTAAAACCTAGTGGAATTGTGTGTTGGCTATGGGACAGGGTAGGAAGTAGGAGGGAAAAGAACATGAAGCATGTAACCATGAAAAAATAGTCTAAATTAATTAATTAAATACATTTTAATAAAGGGGGAAAAAGAAACTGTGGGTACCCAAGAGGTAGCAGGAAGAAGAAGAAGAGCCTGGCTGGCATTTCTTTTTTTTTTTTTTTAATATATTTTATTTGATCATTTCCAAGCATTATTCGTTAAAGACATAGATCATTTTCTTTTCCTCCCCCCCCACCCCCCATAGCCGACGCGTAAGTCCACTGGGCATTAGATGTTTTCTTGATTTGAACCCATTGCTTTGTTGATAGTATTTGCATTAGAGTGTTCATTTAGAGTCTATCCTCTGTCATGTCCCCTCAACCTCTGTATTCAGGCAGTTGCTTTTCCTCGGTGTTTCCACTCCCATAGTTTATCCTTTGCTTATGAATGGTGTTTTTTTTCTCCTTGATCCCTGCAGATTGTGCAGGGACATTACACCACCACTAATGGAGAAGTCCATTACGTTCGATGATACCACAGTGTGTTTGTCTCTGTGTACAATGTTCTCCTGGTTCTGCTCCTCTCGCTCTGCATCACTTCCTGGAGGTTGTTCCAGTTCACATGGAATTCCTCCACTTTATTATTCCTTTGAGCACAATAGTATTCCATCACCAACATATGCCACAATTTGTTCAGCCATTCCCCAATTGACGGGCATCCCCTCGTTTACCAGTTTTTGGCCACCACAAAGAGCGCAGCTATGAATATTTTTGTACAAGTCTTTGTGTCCATTATCTCTTTGGGGTACAGACCCAGCAGTGCTATGGCTGGGTCAAAGGGTAGATATTCTTTTGTCGCCCTTTGGGCATAGTTCCAAATCTGGCTGGCATTTCTAAAGATGCTCCCAAAGGCAGTTCTGCTGCCTCCTTCCTGGAAGGTCTGGGCATCTCAAGCAGCCACAGGTCAGGAGGCGCCTGGGGAAGCAGGCAAAGGAACAGCTCCAGTGATCCCCCTTGGCCCTGGCTCGGCAGTCTTCCTAGCAGACCAGCGCCCTGACAGGACTCATAGAAATAACCCTATGGGGGAACATTCCGTGGCATAGCCTCTAGCCCACAGCTGTGCCCCTCCTTCTTGTGCCCTGAAGGTTAACCTAGGTCTGTTGTCTCTACTAATAGGGCAAGTCTAGGGTGAGGCATTAGCCTCACATCTCCCCTTACAATTCACCAACAATAGTATCGTGTCTGTCTGCTGGCCTCCCTGAATGAAGAGAGAAAGCTCTTGTACTCTGCCCGGGCCAGATGGCACCTGGCATCTCATGTTTATGCTTGCACAGCCCGCTTGGGGACAGGCATTCAAGGTAAGCAGCCCCTTGGGGAGGGGGCTTGCCTGGTCCTGCCCAGAAGCTTGCATCACCCTCTCTGGGGAATTAGCTCATCCCTCTTTTTATTGTAGCTTCTCTCTACCTAGTTATAACAATGTTGCCTTCCCCATGAGAATGGAAGCTCTTGGAGGGTAAGGACTATTTTCTTCTCTTTCTTTGTAGCACCAATGCTTGGCGCTTAGTAGGCACTTAATAACTATTTGTTAATTAATGGGCAAATTGAAGAATAGCCAGAGGACAACCTAAAAGGTGAAGGGCCTCAAGTTCACGTGGTCTGAAGGTCAGTTGGAAGAGCTGGCAATGTTTTCCCTGAAGAAAACAAGAATAAGGGAGAAATGGAACTCATGGGCGTTGCCATCCTATGTTGGAAGAGCCACACTATGGTAGGGGGACCAAATGTGCTCCACTTGGCTCCCAAAGGTGAAACCCTGATGAAGGAACAGTTGAGGGAAGGTGCAAACACAAGTCTAGATGGAGCCTGTGGAGGGAAGGCTTTCCCTGCCACTGTCCAAGGGGAGCCCGGGCTCTCTGGGGTCACGGGGTGCCCTGCATTGGCAGGTCTTTGGGAAGAGGCTGGATGACCCTTGTCTGGTATGTCATGCAGGTATATTTTGTTTTGTTTTCAAGTATTGCTTGCATGAGGCGATCTCTGAACTCTCTTCTAAATCGGAAATTCTGTTCTTCAGATCCCTTAAGTTTCCCAGATAAAGTCTGCCCCTTCTGACCCAAATGATGCCCCGGGGAGCTGTGGAGTTCGGCTGAGGCCCCCTCCCCCACGGCCTGCTCCTGTTCTGGTGTCTGTCCTTCACTGGCCCCCTGAAAAGGCCACGTGCTAGAGCACCATTGCTAGGCCTCATCGTCATGAAGGATTTATCAGACTGAAATCCTTCCCCCTGAGCGTGCAGCTCCAACTGAGCTAGAGAGTTTAGCAAGAGGGCCTCCGCTGGCGGGATGGGGACTGTTTTCAGCCTTCCTTTCCCAGCCAAACGCAGACTGGCACCTGCATGATGGCTTTTCCCTGTGCAGTGGCCCCGGTTCCCTCTAAGGAGGATGCCTGAGGACCCCCCACCCTCCGCCCAGTACTCAGGTGGTCCTGAAGAACAACTCCAGAATAACGGGCCCAGAGGGACACTGCTAGAATGTTACCTTGCCAAGGGCAGAGGCCTTTGCACCACCAGACCCTACCCTAATGCCTAGTAGTTATAGGAGTTGTTGAAGGGAAATGAAGGCACCTCTTGGAGTCATGGAGTGGAAGAGAGAGGACTAGGGTGGCTGCCCATTGCTCGGGAGGACACTGCGGCCAAATGACTTGGGAGGAGGGTCATAAAAAGCTCAAGCCTGAGGATTCCACGAATTTAGGGGTGAATCACGCTCCCTAGGTAGAAAAGCGTGCTTCACCAGGAACGGCACGATGCTGAAGGTAGGTGGGAGTTCTCGGGGTCCGTGGGGGGCAGACCTGCTCTGGCTGTGGCTCTGCCCTCTGGGACAGACCTGGTGTGCTCCGAAGTGACAAGGTGTCTGTGGGCTGGATTAGATTATTACTAAGAATGGTCTTTCCAATGGCCATGATGACAAAGGAACAGGGTGGCCATGCAAAGCCCCTGCCCTGAGTCCTGTTGGGGTTAGTGAGAGGGAAGAAGGACCCAAGAGCGGTTCATCCATGGGAAAGCTTGTGGGGTCGGAGCAGGCAGACTCCGTATGTAGATCCATCTCCTGGCAGGAACTTGCCCTGCCATTGGGGTCTTCTAGGGGCCCCCATGAAATTGCAGGGAGAAATTCATGGAACTTGCTTCTTCATGCCAACACCTTTCCCTCTTTTTTCTCTCCTTTTCATATGCTCGGGTTCCTTTGTGACTAGTATTGGGTGGGTTTCCTGAGATCTCAGATTCTCAGAGGGAAAACTGGAGGGTCTTGGGTGAGAATGGCAACTTGGAGCCCTTACATTGGAAACACCTTCCCTCGGGTGCCTGAGATTCACCTTCACTTTTAGGGATGGACTTATTAGTCACCGAATCAGAGTTATTCTCTTTGGTATCTACATGCTTCATGATCAGTGACAAGGTGATTTGACTCACGGTGGCCCTGATGGAGGCTCCCCTTTCCATGCAGACTTTAAGGATCCCCCCTTCTTTGAGTTGGTAACAACCTCCTCAGACTCACTTCCCACAGCATTCGGTTCTGTGGCCCCTTAAAGGACCGTGGATTAAGGTCTGAGGAATAAGTAGGACGGGCCAGAGGGCTTTGTTCCAGGGCACCAACATCTATAGGGTGCTGACAGTCCCCTTGCAGGTCCCTAGCAAGCAAACGATGGATCTTAGGTTCTAGTAAGAAGAGAGTAAGCTGCTACTGGATGGTATCCTGGCAACTGGACCCCAGACTTGTTTTCTCCAGTTCTCGCCCCCTCACCAGAGTCCCGGGAAGTGTTAGGCAGCACATTTCATGGTACTTGTCCCCGGCAAAGTTTGTGCTCTGGGTCCTGGACATAAACATAGCTAGTTACGCTTTGATGAGAGGAATCTCTGTTTGAGACTAATGTGTCTTGTAGCCTGTGAATTCCGTTAGAACAGGGGCCATGAAGAATGGGAAACCAAAGGGATGCCCCTCGCATGGGGACTGGCTGAACAAAATGTGGACATGATGGGGATGGAATCCTATTGAAATGATGAATGGATGCCTTTCTAGAAGAACTGGAAAGACCTCCATGAACGTCTGATGCGCAGTGAAATAAGCAGAACCAGGAGAACACTGGACACAGACACAGCCATCTTGGGGAACCATCAGATGATCGTCGTGGCTACTAAGAGCCATAGGACATCCAGGACAATTCTGAGGGACTCGGGACAAAGAATGCCCTCCACCTCCAGGGAAAGAAGTGTAGAAACACAGATGGAAACATGATTCATCCCTTATTTATTGGGGACAGGATTTGGGCTCTTGGTCTTATGAGGTTACTCTCTTACAAATAATGGATAACATGGGAAAAGGTTCTGAGTGATCATTCACATATGCAACTGCTTGTCATCTCCAGGAGCAGGGAGGGAAGAGGGGAGGGAGACCTACTGCAGTGTTGCCAGTTACTTCTTAAATACCTACTACAATTTGGTCAGGTATTTTAAGTATCTACTGCCAGTGTTGCCAGGGGGTTCTTAATATTTACTAGAGTTTTCCCAGGTGTTCCTTAAGTACCTTTTTCTGGGTTGCCAGATACTGGGGTTACCAAGACAAAAAGACAGTCGCTGCCCTCAAGAAGCTTGCACTCCATTGGGAAGACAACACAGAGGGGCCACGCACTTTCCCGGCATGTCACTGAATTAGTCACTGAATTAGAGTGATTCCCTCCAGTATCTACATGCTAGCTGACCATCACCCTGATGCTACATGACCTGCGATAAGGTGATTCAAGTCACGGTGGCCCCGATGGGCCCCTGAGAGGCACGATGCCCATTGACGGTGCACCGAGTCCTCTCCTGGGTTTTAATGCTGTGGTTTCTTTGAACAATAATTCTTCTCAAGGCACAGCACTTGCTTGATAACCTGCTCTGGAGCCCACGGAAGCTGGGGGCTTCACTTCATTCCTGACACACAGTTTGCTCTGAAGAGATGCTTGTTGATGGATTGATTGGTACCCATTGGCAAACACACACACACACACACACACACATACACACGCTTGTACATACACCATGGTTGCAGGGGAGGCTGCTTAGGCTAGCGTGGGGAGCCCGGCACTGTCCATGTCCTGGATGGTGGGGAGTTGGGTCCTGGCATGGTCCAGGCCTACTGCATTGATGAGGGACTGTAAGATTGGCACACCTGATGGGGAGATGTTAGGGGCTCTTTGGCAGCCTATAGCTGGCCATATTCTCTCAATATTGGGTCCATCAGGTAAGTCGTTTCATTTTGTTTGCAGAGGAAAAAGGAAAGTCAATCCAGACCCCCACACCCTCCCATCCACTTCTACTGGGGCTTGTTAAGCTCTTGCCTTGGGCCCGGCAGCTCCTCTCTCAAGGCCTGGGCAGCTTTGGCAGCCTATGGGAGGAAGGCTGCCAGCAGCTCCTCAGTCTTGTCGTGGTCCCTCTTTCCGAGGGAAGAGGACATCGCTTGGGTGATAGGATCAAGGCAAGAGGTGCTAACGAGGTCAGGGCCACGTTGCTGGGTGTGAATTGGCATGGGGGAGGAAGGCAGGATGCTCAGGCATCCTCCTCCTTCCTGGCTGCTTTACGGAGTCTGCTGCTGGAGTCCTTGGCAGTCATTTGTGTTTTTGAACAGGAAAAAGGGTTGTTTTCAAAGTGAACTAGGAAGGACCAGAGGTAGAGGGGCAGCAGCTCCTCCTGCCCTCACCCTCCGCTTTTCTACTCTTTGGCCCAGGTGGTCCCTCCTTCCCTTTCCAGAGATGAGCCATAGATTTTCTGCAGCCAGGAAGAATCAGGAGCCAGTCCAAGCCCTCCTGTCCTTCTGGTGCAGATTCCTCTGAGGAGTCCATCATTCTTAGGGTATAAAGCCTCCAGTGTCCTCAGGGTTCTCCAAGTCTCTTTCAGAGCTCTAAAGCCTACACTCTTTGGAAAGACTAACAAAGAATTCTCTGGGTTCCATTTTAATTTGTGGTTCAGTGGTGTCTGACTTTCCCTGATGCCACGGACCATAGCCTACCAATGCTGTCCGTGGGGTTTTCTTGGCAAAGATACTGGAGTGGTTTGACATTTCCTTTTCCAGTGGGTTAAGGCAAACAGAGGTGAAGTGATTGGTCCAGGGTCACACAGTTAGTAAGTGTCTGAGGCTGCATTTGAACTCAGCTCTTTCTGACTCTAGACCAAGCACTCTATCCTTTGAGTCACCTAGGTGCCTCCATTTTAATACCAAAAGCCAAAGGTCAATTGTAGAAATGCCTTGATGGAAAGCATTTCTTTTTGCCTTTACTAACTGTTAATACTTAAGCCTTTCAAACCTGCCCCTGCAGTTCTGGGGAGAGACTTGGAATGGTCACTGGCCTACAAGGAACCTGGTGATAGCAGGTGCATCCCTCTCGTTCTAGCAGGTTTTCTGCGTGCTCCAGGAAGGCCACCACATCCACAGATAACCCACGAACACAAGCTCCAAAGGAGCCCAGCTGTCACCATTCCTGGCCCTCCATTCCTCTTACTTTCCTTCTGGTCAGTCTAGGAGTCCTTCCTTGAAAACTCATTCTGTAATAGAGAAATCTTTTAACCCAAAGCCCCAATGCGATGCCCAAATAAACAAGTGATAAATCACATGGTTTCTTCTGGATTTCTACTCCCACGGTTCTTTCTCTCAATGTGGACGGCATTCTTCCTCAAAAGTCCCTCATCACTGTCCTGGAGCATTGCATTGGGAAACTCATTCTGAGGAGCAGAGACCCTCTTTGAACCCCAAAGACTGACTCCGACCTCTCTCCCTCCCCAGCTCTGCCCCAAGGCTCCCTGGCTTTCCTCAGGCGCCCTCCCCATCTCCCTTCCTTTGAGCTTCTCTTCCATTCTCTACATCCCGTGTTCCCGTCGTTATTGGTATGTGGTCTCCCCCCCATTCCCCAAATGTAAGGCTCTTTTCTGCTTTCCTTTGTATTCCCAACATTCAGAGCAATGCCTGAGACACACTAACCTTCACCAATGTGTGTTGATGGACTCACAGACTGACCCCAAAAGCCCAAAGTGCCCAAAGACAGGAAAGGCTGTGGCCGGCCTTCCAATCCGCCATCTGTAGTCATGAAGTTTGCTTCTTCTGGGATGCCCCAGTGAAACAGCAGCTCCCCAGAAAGCTTGAGCAATGGCTTCCAATGCAGGTCACTGGTTTCCCGCATCTCTGCTGGGTCTCCCTAATTGCGCAGCTAACACGGAGGATGCCTGCTTCCTGGGCAAAGGAAATAGAAGGTTTGTGAAATTCAAATAATCCTGTGAAATGCAAACATGTTTTCATCATTTGGTCACTGGTGGCCTCTAATCAGTTTGGAGACGGAATGATAGATGTGTACCACAGGATGCCAGATGATGAGAGAACAATGGAAATCCTCTCATCTGAGCCCGTCAATTGTCAGAAGGGGGAAACTGAGGCTGGGAGAGAAAGGGCTTGCCCAAGGGGTGAGATGAAGCCTTTGTTTGCTCGCACATGGCCCCTTTTTCTTCTGCCTGTGCCAGATTTGTTTTGTTTTGTTTTTCCCCTGTGGAATCTGTCCTCTGCATGAATGACGTCTCCAAAATGGCTCCGGAGCACAGGGTAAGGGTTGCTTTTCTCCTGCTCAGGGCAGCCCCCCGTGAAGAGTCCCAGGCCCCGGAGACACTTCCTTTGGGGAGCCTCTCAGAGCTGTTCTCTCCAGAAAGCGGGTTAGACTTGGACTCTGACAGGCTGGCAAAGGGAGTGATTAGAATCGGGAAGGAGTAAGCCGCCCGCCCGTGTGTGGTATCACCAAAAGCTCTCTCCCCCTCGCTGGAGGGAGGCGCTGCCCAATTAGTCATTTCAGCGAGAAGAGCGGAGCGTCTCCATCCACGTTAGCTTCAGTGGCTCGTCTGGTCCGGCCCAGGCACGGGAGGAAGCGCGCCGACAGATGTGCCCTTTTAAGATGCCAATTAGCTCCCTCTTCTTTCAGATCTTCCCTCCGCTTCGCTGGGCTCCGGTCCCCGGCTTCCTCCGGATGATGCTTAGCGATTCTCGTGGACTGTCGAGACGCCTGCTGGGCTGTGGTCAGCTCCTCCAACAGCCCTCCTCATTGCCCGCCTTCCCACGGCTCCCACACAGTGGCAATTCCTCATGCAGCGGCGGCTCTGCCAGCAAAGTTCTGAGAGAGCCTTGCGAGCCGCTTTTTGATGTTGGAAATGTTTTGTTTTGCAAGTTGGTTGAAAAGCAGGCCGTGCGTTTGGAAAGAACAGGCTGGCCCTGGGCACAATCACCAAGCGGGCAAGATCTCATTGGCGAGCCTGCCCTCCTCCCCTTCTCTGCGCTCGCTTCCTTCCTGGCACCGCGGAGACCTTTCCCTGAGCCCCTCCTCGCTCGCTCTGCCAGGACTTAACGAGGGAGGAGGGCTCCGTGTGTCCCCCCCCCACCTCCGGCTCTGCTTCTCGCAGCTGCTCAGAGAAGGCATTCATTCATCAGAAGGAACTTTCAAGGCGGCAGGATCACGGGCGCAGACCTGGGCGGACTCGAGATCAAGTCCTCCACCCCCTCGTTCTACCGAGACGGGGGCCAGAGGAACGAGTGATTTGTCCAAGGCCCTACACAGAGCTGGAATTCGCACCCAGGTTTTCCCAACTCTGTGCCCAGCTTTGTACCCGTCATGTCATGCCGCCCCTCCTTTTACCGAGGAGGAAACTGAGACTTGGGCAGGCTAAGCGTCCAAAGGATGAAGCTTGCCTTTTAGAAGACTCCCCAGTGACAGCACGCAAGCGATTTTCCAAGATCACGGCTGGCTCAAAGGTTCTGCACTAAAGAGCAGAGTCCTGGGTACAAGGGATGCTTGGGGGGGGGGCAGCATTCTGCAGGGGAAACCAGCATATTCTGCGTGTGGAGTAATAACAATGTTATTGTGGGTGTACAAAGGTGCCCTTCACCTCTGCGACCTCATTTGATCCTTGTACCACTGCCTGGAAATAGGTGCTATCATTCCCATTTGACAGATGAGGAAACTAAGGCAGACCCAGGGTCACACGCAGTGTGTAAGTGTACGAGACCTCTTTGACTCCAAGTCCACAGCCACAGAGGTTCGGAGCCCAGCTCTGCCACGTTCTGCTTTTGTGACCTTAGACAAGTCACCGCCTCTGAGCCAGCTTTCTCCGATGTAAAATGAGGAAGGTTGGGCCAGTTACCCTCTAATGCCCTCTTTGCCAGCTTGTAATGTGTGGTCCTCATGGTGCACCAGGGAGCAGGCATAGGGCGAAGAACAATAGGAAGATGGGCCCTGCTTTGGGAGAACTCACTCTGTGAATCTGAATCGACAGAGAAACAAGCCTAGGGGTGATGTGTCATGCTAAAAACAATGGCATTCTTTATTTACAAAAATGATTCACCTCGTCCTCCGTCCCTTTCTCCCTCTCTCTGCTGCCATATTAATTTTCCTAACTAGGCCTGATTGTGCCACTGCCCCGCTCGAAAAATACTAGCCATTCCATGGTGATTATGGTAAAAAAATCCAGACTCCTGGGTTGGCATTCAAGGCCCCATATAACTTGACGCCAACCAGAGTTTTGAGTTTGATCCCAAACTTCAGTTGGCTACTTGACAGGTCCATGAAGGCATCTTCCCTTAATCCCTCTGTTCCCTGTGTCCGGGAGAACCCATCCCATCTCACTGGCTGAAATCTTATTCACCCTTCCAGGCCTAACTCAAATCCTGGGTCTCCAAGAGGTCTTCCCTGAACTTGGCAGGCAGTGGTGATGCGCTATTGAAGCTCAGGGCTCTGGGTCTCGTGTTGGTTTGGTGCCTGTCTTTGTAGACGATAAGATCCTCGAGGACTCACCATTGCCCTCAAGCTCGTGCCAATACCTACCTGGTACATACTCGTGGGTTTAATGAAATTATCCCAGATGCTTCCAGGAGCAAAATTAGCCAATCACACTTAGGGTGGGTTTTAGGCATCCACAGTGGCAGGCACCCATCTGTCCAAGGACACGACTTCGGTCCAGCAGGGACGCCCAGCTCTTGAACTAATTTCCTTCAGCATGCAGCACATTTTCTAAGACTCGAGGGTTTGGGCGCTCATCCTGACTGTGAAGAGCAATAGATGTTGGTTCATGGTTCTAGGAAAGAGAATGCAGAAGGAAGACAGAGGTTCCAATGTTCTGTACCATGCTCCTTAGGCTAGATGCAGAAGCAGACGCGGGCAGACTATGGGGCTCAACTGAAATCCAGCTGTGAAAATGCCACGAGGAAATGAGAACAAGTAGCCAGGGGGGAGGACCGCTGGGAAATCTGTCTGTCTGTCCACCTGTCTGAACCTTTCCCTCTGTCCCTCTGGCTCTCTGTATCTACTTTGACCTCTCTCCATTTCTTTCTTCCAATGTTTTGTCTCCTGATCTCAGTATCGCTACTCTCTGTCTCTGTCTGCCTCCTCTCTCTGTCTTTCTCTTTCTCTGTCTCTCTGTCTCTATCCATCTGTCTTTTTTTCTCTTTCCACCCGTCTTTCCACCTCTCTCTTTCTTCTATCTCGACACTCTTGCAGGATTTCCACCTCTCTCTCTCCAGGGGGAAAAAGATGGACAAAGGAAGAGACTTTCAGGAGAAAAGGAGGCTCGTAATGTACAAGGCAATTACCCACAAGTCTCCTGGGACCCTGACATCCTGGAGCTCGCCTTGCCATGATGGGCCCCCAAGCTGTGCTGGACAGCTCCCATCAAGGGCAGCTGCCCCTTAGACGTTGGTGGTTTGTTGCTCTTCTTAGCGACGCGATTTTTGGTTCTCTGGCCTTAATGGGGACACCGAGTTCGTTGGAATTTTAATATTTTCTCTTATAACCACTTCCAAGCAAATCAGATCATGGTTGTTGCTGCTTGGTTTTGGCTTGGCCTCAGTGGCATACATATGTGCATGGACCAGTGACCTTCCCACATCCAGATTTCCCATCTGCGTTGGATACACAGTCGTGCCCACCGGAATGTCCAGCCCCCCGGCCGAGAGGTACAGGGCTCCCCGAGAGTCCTTGGGCATACGGGGGGCTGTGGACAGGGATGCCAGCCACCACCAGGAGGCAGCTTCCTTCGGCCACTCCTTTCCAATTCTGGGGAGGACGGTCTTGGTTAGGAGTCGGCTTTGGCAGAGCCCTGGATTCACGTGGCCCTCCGAACAACACTGCCTGTGGCTGAAACACGATTAATCACTCATTAGGTTACAGGATTTGTTCTCTCAGAAATCCCAGGCTCTTGTAAGACAGCCCAAGATGAGCAGAATCCACTGGAGTGTGATTAAAGCAGCAGGTCATTAGGACCCAGGATGGGGCAAGTCTGGCCTGATTTCTCTCTTTAGTGTCCCTGAATAAATTGTGTGCTTAAAGTCTGTTTTTGCACTACACAAATGAAGCCGACTCTTAGCACAGTCATTGACTCCAAGCCTGGGCCCTTGGGGATGGCACCGAAAACGGATTTTCTACCCGCTTTGCGCTCCCTCCCCTCTTCAAAGTAGCACAGCCCCGGGAGATGGGCGCCCCTCCCCCAAGAAACAAGAACCATCTTTGGGTTCCTCGCCAACTTGAACCATCCCAGGCACGCATGTCATAACACCGGCCCAAGGCCGTGCACCCCGCGAATGCCTAATAAGTGCTTTTTGTTCGCTCATCCCCAAGTCTGCCGAGCGCTGCATCTCTCGTGCTTGATTTCGTCCTAATGCCAGCCCCTTGAAGAAGGCATTTCTGATGATGCTCTCGCTGTTTTAGAGATGAGGAAGCCAGGTGTCAGAGCCGGGAAGGGAAGGGACTCATCCCCACTCTGAGAGGCAGGAAGTCTCGGGTGGGATTTTACCGCCTTTCTGCATTCTCCTGCCTTCTCTCTTGACCCCAAGCCCAAGACTCTGCCAGGATGGATGCTCGTTGAGTTTTCATCTCCCTGCGCAAGAAGGGTGCAGATCCCCTTCGTGGAATATTGAAAAATGGAAGTGAAAGATCATTTTGAACAATGGTTCCCCATGGGAAGATTCTATAAGCATCCATTGGCCATATCTGTGTCACCCTGACTTCTCAGAACCTCAATTTTGTCATCCATGAAATGGCCACCCTAATGCCTTTAGGCTGTTGTGAAGATCGCATGAAGTGACTGATATGAAGCGCTTTGCAAGTTTTAAAGCAAAATAGAGCATAAACGTGTTTTCATTATCCATAAGATTATCCAATGGGGTTTTTCACAAATGCACGCTTGCTTATGTGTTCGACTGTCATCATGGAAAGATGGGGACGCGGAGTCTTGGAATCCCGCAACCTCCGCGCTGGAAGGGGTCGCTGAGTCTAACCTGGACCTGCCCGGAGACCTCTCGGTAGTTTTGGGAAGACTGAGCCTGGAGGAAGTTCAGGGGACACAAGGGAGCATATTCAGGCACCCTCAAGCTTGTCATATGGTGGAGCCATTAAACTTGTCCCAAGAAGGAGGGAAGGAGGAAGGGAGGAAGGGAAGGAGGGAGGAATGTAGCACGAGGAACAATAAGCGGGAGTCCTGAACAGGACAATGTCGGCGACCCATTAGGGGAAACTGACCCAAAGTGGATGAGCTCTCCCAAGGGCTGCTGGCTTCCTCTTCCTCTGAGAGCCTCAAATGGAGGCTGGGGGACAGTAGAGATTCTCTCACATGGGAGCTGGACTTCATGGCTGCTGCAGCCCTTCCCATGCTCAAATTCTAGAAGCTTGTTGGTCTTAGGGTGCTTGGGCCGAGTTCAAGTTTAGATTTTCCCTGAATAAGCTGGGTGCTTTGGGATTATCCTCATCCCCTTTCTAAGCCTTACATCTATATCAATAGAAAGAGGGAGTTGGAATAGGGCAGTCCAGGCCTTCATGCCTCCATTTGGAATTTTCGTGGCACAGATACTGGAATGGTTGGCCATTTCCTTCTTCGGCTCCTTTTCCTGATGAGGAAACGGAGGCAAACAGGATTAAGGGACTTGCCCAGGGTCACACTGCTAGGGAATATCGGATTCCAGACGTGAACTCAAAGAAATGAGCCTCTCTGATGCCCAGAACACGCTGTACTGCGCCCCTTACCTGCCCCAGGGAGTCGGAATGCATCATCTCTGCTAGTCCTTCCACTGCTAAATGCAGCGATTGCCCCAACAGTCCCCTCGGGGCCCCCTGCCCAGATTTTGTTCCCATTACTCAGCCACTTTCATGGATACACACTTGCACATAGGAACTGATGCGGACAAACAGGAGAGACACACACAGATGGTCTATACACGCAGTGCACATTTCAGTACCAGTTTCCGTTCTTGGGATGGTCTCGGCCATTTGATCGGGAGTCCGAGATCTAGAACTGGCCCCACGCCATTAGGAGCTGGATCTGGTCCGGGTGGCCTCACACTGTTTGCGTTCTCTGATGAGATGTGACTGTAAACTGAGACATTCCCTTCAGGAGTGCCGGAGCCCTCTGAGGGCGCTGCGTGATGGCCGGCTGGGTCTCCAGGGCCTACGGAAGTCCCGAGGGACAGACTGACCCCTCCTGAGGACGAGGACATTCAGGCCTCTTCGAAGCGTGTTATCTAGTCTTCCTAGTGAGGAGTCAATCCCTGGAATCCTCTTGTGTGGCCCAAGGCAGAAGAAAGCCTGGAGTGCTGATCCAGGAAGCTCAGGGCCTTCGGAAGCCAGCTGGTGCTGGGGAGGAGGAGTCTGTCCCTTTTCATAGCTGTCTTCACTCGAGAGCTGGATGGGGGCCTCCTTTTTGCCCTGGAAAGGGGGAGCGAGACCCAAAAAGGGGAGAGGAAATGACCAAAGTGCCTGGCTGGGCTGGACCTGGGCGGACCAAGGCAAGTGTGGAGGGGCTCCAAGGTGGGGCTGAAGTCCGAGCGGACAAGGTGGCCTCTTGGCCTCCTTTGTATTCCTGCCCCGGGTTCAAGGAGGGCAGGAGGCAGAGAAAGAGGCGCAGGGAAGCTCAGCAGATCCTGTGCATTAGCCTCCCTCACACCACGGATGTGCATGTGAGCGGAGGATTTATAAGCCACTAAAAGCAAAGAGACCCAGTGTCTTCGGACCATCAATAAATAATGGGGGCATCGATTCATAAATGGCTTCAGAACTTGGCTGTCACCGAGCAAACAAATGAAAACAAAACAGAACATGAGGAAGTACCTAGTGAACGTTTGGGATCAGAGTGCAGGGATTAGTGTCCATCATTACCCGCCCAATGAAGCTCTGGAGCAGGGCACGCTGTAACCCCTGGCACGCTGGCACTCTCATGCCGAAGCCCTGGCGCGCTGGCACTCTCTCTCACGCCGAAGTCCTGGCGGCCACCGTGAGGCCACTGAGCCAGAGGAAAGAAGCCAGGAGGGATCTGGGGCAGAGACCTAAGCTGGGGTCGGCACAGAGGGTTGGTATAATCGCCTTCCTCGGCACACTGAGCCCGTGATCCCCAGAAGGATGCCCGGTGGGCCAGACCTCCGAAGGCCCCAGGACACACACCCAGCTGAAGTCTTGGCCACACAGTTGGAGACTCTGTCTGGAATCCTGTGTTAGAGGCTTGTTTGCTCTGCCTCCGCCTGGCTCACTTCCCCATTCTAGACGACCCTCTCCTGGACATCCTGGACTCCCCCCACCCTAAAGACTTCCCCTCCTCAGCCACGTCTTTTGGAAAATGGCTTCAAGGAAGTCCGTGAAGTTTGCCCGACGCACGTCTTCTCCCTCCAGTTTCCAAAAGGAGATCCCTGAGCTGGCGCCGATGGGCCTGGGGGGCCATCCAGGCCGGGATCCACAGTAGGAAATGGCTCTGGGAGAGCCCGGTGGCTTTTCTGAGGCGGTGCCGCTGGTGAGCCTCCGGATCGGGACTGCAGGGACCGAGGTGTGAAGCTGGAGAGACCTCAGGAGCTCTGATGAGGACGAGGACACGAAGGCGCTCAGGGATGGCCGTGCAGGGTGCCCAGGGCTGCCCGAGCCCCTCACAGCCCGGCCAGGTTACAAGCAGCCCCCACGTGGCCCTTCCAGAATGGCTGTGTGAAGGTCCCGGCCTTCCCCCCATATCCGGAGGCCTGGAGCCTCCCTCTTGTTTCTTTGGGGCGTGGGGGGCGGGCTCTGCAGACAAACAGAGCCGCAGAGCAGCACGTTTAGGGGCTCTTCTTTTGTGCAGTCACGTGCAGCCTGTCCCTGGGGTAGAAGATCCTCTGAGTGGGAATCTCTCCTTCCAGCGCACGGACAAGTGGTCTGAGGTGGTCCAAGAGCCCTGCCAGAGGCACTGGGCCGTGCAGTGACTGGGCCGCGGCCACACACGAGCGTGTTGGAGGAGGCCGTCATTTTGGTGAGACTTCTGTGTTAACACCACGCTATGACTCACTGGGACCCCGTTAGTCCGTGTTGGAGGCGGCTCCCCCCCTTCCCCCCGGGTACCCTGAGCCAGAGGGCGGCCTTTATCGTCACCCCTGATAGGTTTGGGGGTGTTCTCAGCCGCGACGCTGCGCTCATTTGGAAGGATCTTCCCCCATTTGAGCAGACAATGCCCGGAGGTTTCCGGGGTTCCAGGGCGCTCCTCCAGGGCGCCAGGGCACAAGAGAAGGGAGGAGCTTGGGCTGGGAGGCGTGGTCAGTCAGGGTCAGTCTTCAGAGGTCAGCAGGGAAGCTGTGCCAAGTGCTTCATGAATGCCCAGCGATTACGTTTGCTTGAGACATGCCAGCCACTGTGCTAGGGGCTGGGACAAGGGCCCCAAATGGCTCCTTTTTGGAGGAACTCACATTGTAATGGAGGAGAGGCTCCTCGAACAACTGTGTGTGCGCGTGTGTATGCGGGCGCGTGTGCACATGTGTGTGTGCGTGTGTATGCGGGCACGTGCGCACATGTGTGCGCGTGTATGAGTGCGTGTGAGAGAGGTGGAGAGTCATCTCAGGAAAGGGACCAACAGCTGAAGGACAGCTCCTGGAGCAGCTGTGCTTTGACCCGTTTGGGGGGATTCAGCATTTCTGGAGCGTTTCTCTTTGTTTCTAGAAGAGATCTTTCGGGGCATTGAAGGGAAGGAGGCTCTGCTTTCCCTCGAGGTCCAGCGCCTCGTTGCTAGGAGAGTGTATCTGGATGGAGTCTTTCTTTTTGTAAAACTGGGAAATCTCAAACTACGGGTGTTCCCGTCCCAGTTAGGAGCCTACCTTCTACCAGAAGCCCTGCCTTCTCTCTCCTGCAGCTCGTGCCTTTCCTCTGAGATTCGCTCCACGCCAGCCTGCATCGACGTGGGTTGTTGTTCAGTTCTTTTCAGTCAGGTCTGACGCTCTGTGACCCCATTTGGGGTGTTCTTGGTAACGATCCTGGAGCCCTTTGCCATGTCCTTCTACAGAAGAGGAAGTCGAGGCAAGCAGGGAGAAGACTTGCCCAGGGTCACACAGCTGGGATCTGAGGTCAGATTCGAACTCAGGAAGAGGGATCTTTCTAAGTCTGATGTGCCATGTAGCTGCCTTGCACTAGGCATGCATGGTGCCCGAACGTTTCTCCTGTCTCTCTCTGTCTCTGTCTCTGTCTCTGTCTCTGTCTCTGTCTCTGTCTCTGTCTCTCCCCTCCTCTCTTGAGCTCCTTGAGAGCAGCCACTGTTTTGGCTTTCTCTTCCTTTCTCGGGCACGTAGTAGCACTGAACGAATGCTTGTTGACTGACTGCCCTTAAAGGACCACCTCAAGTAGTTCACGCAAAGACCTCCATGTTGAAGATACCAGCTGATGCCTCTGGATGCTTTTCCATCGCCTCCATTTCCCAACGAAGCCCTTCCCCCACCCCGTGAGCGATAATTAAAAAGAAAGAGGAGGCCAGCGAGCCCGGAGCAAAGCCAGGGCTCTCCGGGCGGAGCCTGGCAGCGCAGGCATCAGGCGGCGTCCTTGGACCTCCGCTCTGGAAGGAAGGGGGCGGAGGGGTGTGTTTCTCTATCGCCCATCGGGCCGCTTCAGCTCCTTCTTGCTTCCTCCGCCCGCCCACGTGGTGGCGGTCCCTGTGTGATCCTGGCTGTGCTTCCTGTCTCCGCCCATCCGTTCCTGACCATCTTCTGGCGCTTCTCTGAGTTCTGCGCTGGCTCCCTCCTCTCCGCACTCCGATACTCCCTCCCTGACGCTCTCCCACCTCACTTGGTTTAGCCCTTCCACAAGGGCCTGCACTGGTCCGCTCTGCTCCCGGCCTTCGTTCCCAGAAAAAGCTGTGCTTTTGGCCCCGAATGCCCTTCTCTTGGGTTCCTCGCTTTCTTTGGCCTCTTGGAGGCAGAGACTGGCAGGGACTCAGCCTGGAGGCTGGAGCTTGAATGCAGCCTCTTTGTTTGGCCAGGCCAGTCCACGCGACCCCCCCCCCCCCCAGGCTGCAGATCCTCCCCTCCCTCCCAAAGGGCCCTTCATGGGCTGGGGGTGCCGCCCCTCGCTGGGACTGATCCCTGAGTGGCAGCCACTTCCTCCATGCCTCGAGTCGCAGCTCTGGCACTGTTTGGAGGGGGTTAACTCGGATTAATGAGGGGAGAAACAGGAGGCCGAGCAGGATCAGCATTTGCAATCAATGGCGGAATACATTCACTGCGCCTCTATGTGCAGCTTGCTCGGCACCCAGCAGCCTGACTCCAATTCCGAGAGGTTTTGCCTTTTATGCCTCTAAATAACCCACTAAGACGGAGCGGGAGGCCCTTCCAGTGGACTAATGCTTCATGTACGCTTTAGACAGCCGTCGATGTATCGATCCGGAGGAATTTGTAGCATGCAGAACGGCGTTTAATAAGAGCTGGATGGACTCGGCAAAGCCCACTATTCCCAGGACTTCGCCCGTTTTGAACTGCAACGTCGGCATCTCAATTTGGGGAGGGAAAGGAAGGGGGAAACAATCAGAAGAGAGACAGGAAGGGAGAGCGACGATGGGGGGAGATGCAGCCCCCGCGCCTGCCTGGAGGAGGAGGCCTGGAGAGAGGGACAATGAATGGGTCCCTTGGCTGGCCACGGGGACCAGGGCCAGGGCACCCCCAATTTGGGGGGGGTTAATCAGCCCTCACACGCTTAGCCTTCCTTCCGGTGGGGCACTGGGGTAACGGATGTGTGGACACCCTCTCCTTCTGGGCTTGGGGTGCAGCAGTGGGTAGCGCAGCGTCTGAGCGCCCCACAGTCCAGTGTCCTAATCAGATTCCAGACATTGAACTTGGAGAAAGTTTGTGCTAGCCTCGTGGATTTTCATTTCAGATGTTGTCAACTCAAGGGCATTTGGCCCAATCAATACCTGTCTGTCTTCTGCACATAGAAAGTTGGCTATTAGAAAGAGAGGCTTACAGCAGGCTCAGCCAATACCATTAGCCCTAGCCTAAGGGCAGTTCTATCCATGTGCAGGGTAGACACCTGCCCCCTCCCCTCCCCCACCATTAAGAAGGCCACTGGGGATGTCATTTGGACATAGCGGGCAAAGAGCACTTCTTTATTCTTTCTCTTTTTTACACCCAGACTTCCCCGAAAATCAATAAATCTGTTCTTTGCTTATTTTCAGAACTTTACTTCAATATAAGCAAGGACTTTCCTTCCAGCTACAGACTCAAGTAACACCATGTCAGCTTTCTGTGTGAGTGTGCGCGCCCGTGTGTGTGTGTGTGTGTGTGTGTGTGTGTGCGCGTGTGTGTGTGCCTCTGCCTCGGTTCCAATTTGAAAAATAATTGGAAATAATATCTGATTGATGTCCATTTTTTTCCATCTAAAGATTTCCTGGATGAAAGACCTTGATCTACTGACTCCACGAATCGGCCCTTGATTTGCGGCTCCGCACCTCCCTTTCGGGCCTAATGATTTGGGGAAAGCACGGAGGGGGCTCGCGGCCGCTCTCCTCCCCCCCAGAACTCCCTTCAAATTCAAATGTCGCATTCGCCTTCATTTTTAACCAAGTATTTCTGGTCGTCCTCTCGCGATTTTTTTATAGCCAAACAGCTCCTCTGTAGAGGGAGAGACGACAGAGACAAGCAGAGAGAGACAGAGACAGAGACAGAGACAGAGACAGAGACAGAGACAGAGACAGAAATAGAGACAGACACAGAGAGAGAGAGAGACAAAGAGACAAGAGACAGAGAGATAGAGACAGATAGATAGGCAGACACAGAGACAGAGAAACAGAGAGACAGAGATAGAGACAGACAGAGAAACAGAGAGAGACAAAGAGACAAGAGACAGAGAGATAGAGACAGATAGATAGACAGGCAGACACAGAGACAGAACCAGAGAGAGACAGAGACAGAGATAGAGACAGACAGACAGAGAAACAGAGAGAGACAAAGAGACAAGAGACAGACAGACAGAGAAACAGAGAGAGACAAAGAGATAAGAGACAGAGATAGAGACAGATAGATAGACAGGCAGACACAGAGACAGAGAAACAGAGAGAGACAGAGAGACAGATAGGCAGACACAGAGATAGAGAAACAGAGAGACAAAGAGACAGAGACAGACACAGAGACAAAGAAACAGAGACAAAGAGACAGTGAAAGAGACAGACAGACACAGACAGAGAAATAGAGAGAAACAAAGAGACAAGAGACAGAGAGATAGATAGACAAGCAGACAGCGACAGAGAAACAGAGACAGAGATAGAGACAGACAGACATAGGGACAGAGAAACAGAGAGAAACAGACAAGAGACAGAGACAGAGACAGATAGACACAGAGACAGAGAGATAGAGTCAGACAGAGACAGAGACAAAGAAACAGAGAGAGACAAAGAGGCAGAGACAGAGAGATAGAGTGACAGAGACAGACAGATGCACAGAGAAAACCAGACTCAAGGGATGGAGGGAAGAGAGAGGGACAGAAAGAGGCAGAGACAGAGAAGAATAGTCAGAGATGGGCAGATTTGCCCACAGAATCAGAGACAGATACTCAGGGAGGGAGAGATAGAGAGGGAGAAGAATGGAAGCCTTTTGGACATGGTGAATTTGGGGAGAATTTCCCTATCTATTGAAAGATCTTAGCAGTTTCCATTTTGAAAGGTGGCTCTCCGTTATTCTCGTAAGTGTGTGTATGTTGCCAGATGACGATGATATAGAGGAAATGTTGAGAAGAGGTCGGAGCTTCTAACCAGCTCTTCTCGGGTGCGCCAGGCAACCAGAGAAGACGGGAGCATCGAGACCGGCTTTCACTAGCATCTTCCGAGTCCTGGCAAGATTGGGATAACGATGGGACGCGCTTTGAAAACTTCATGGCAATCAATGTGCGCTCTTTCTTCTACACTTCATTTCCCTCATCTTTTTCATGGAGTTCAGGTAGAAACCCTCTGAAGACAAGCCTTTGCCTTCCTCGGTCAACTTTTATTTAACATTCCTCGGAATGCTATGCCAGGAAATAGACTGAGCACCTTTTGTAATGGAATAAAACAAAGAGCCTGGAGCTTTTATTCTATCGGGTTACTGAAATCAGCTTTGGGATCTCTGAGATGGCAGCCAGGAGAATGGGCACGATGTGTCCCCGTCCTGTTCCCACGCAGCTTTGATTTCTTCCGCCGACTCTCTGTGTTCACGTAGCTTGGAGACGCTGACTATGATTTTCTAATTCTTTTTCTGTGGATTACTTGGAGCTTCCGTCGCGGCAGAGTTGGAGAGTTAGCCTCGCCATAAGGGGAGAAGGAAGACCTGTTACAGTGGATTTTTCCAGGAGAAAAGAAAAAGACGAGGCACTAAAGAGAGACAACAGAGTGGAGACTCAGCAGGGTGAGGGCTCCAGCCAAATCGGTGAGCCCAAGCCTTCCCCAACAAAGGGAACTTCCTGTTTACTGGCCCTGGTCCAGGCTGGCCTTTCCTGAGCAGAGCAAGGTAAGCTCGGTGGGGACCTCCAAGAACTGATCTCCGTTAGGTAGCTTGGAGAAGTGTGGACGGAGCTGGGCTCGCTTCCTGCCAACCTTGAGGCGGAGAAGGACAGCGTGCATGCTAAAGACGTCTGTTGGCAGACAAAAGTAAAGATGTTAATTCCTTCCCTCCACTTTCCCCAGAAAGCACAATGCTTCCCCATCTTCATTAATGCAGGTGCAGATTGCCTTTTTTCCCCCTTTGACAGTTACTGGAGAGGAAGCATAGACCGCTGCTTGGCTAAACTCTATTGTCTTAGAGGTGTTCTTTATTTCATGATAATTAGCAAGGGTAATTTTCTGGCATGACTCCGGAATGGTCCATGAGGGGATTTCATGTTTGATAGCAGAGGAGAACTCAAGGTGAGAGCACCAGCCTTTGCCTGGAGGACAAGGCAGGAGCTCAGAGGATGCTAGAGCGCACTGACAAGGCGAGGGAAGGCAGATGCTCCATGTCCCAGAGTTCCATCACTGGATCATCTCAGTGTTGGCAATGAGGGAAGACTAGCTGCTCCCTTTCTCCTAGGAGGGCCAGCTCTTTACCTGGTGCTGTAGCAAACCCGTCCCATGGATGCCTGCACTGGCTCTCTCCTTGGAAGTTCAGGAGGGAAGCAGCAGCAAACTATGGTCACCCGGAGGCTCCGGACTCCTCGGCTTTATTGCAAGTTTTCTTTGTTCCCATGAGAGCTTTTGTAGGTGTGGTCAGTTGAAATTGTCCTGGACCTAATGCGGGCGTCCATGTCCAGTCCCTCCTCAGATCGGGGGTTGGGGTGGGGGAGGAGGAAGGAAGAAAAGAATACAGGAAACTTGAAGGACTTCCTGGAGCACACCAAGAACCCCATTTTCTGACTCCTTTTCCTGGGAGGTCTCCTTGCCCTGATGCTCTTCCTTCTCTGGCGGTAGCTTTGCTGTCAGTGAAATTGCCCCCACTGACTAGAGTCTTCAGTCCAAACACATACTCTGGAGACCGTAACCCATCTAATCTAAGGCCCTAATTTTATAAATATGGAAATTGAGGCCCCCTAAAAGTAAAGGGATGACTAAGGTCACCCAGTACAGCTCTTGGGATCTCTCATGCCTACAAATCAATTGAACAGTAACCAACCAACCAACCTACCCATAAACACTTATTAAGTTCCTACTATGTGCCAGGCACTGTGCTAACCAATGGGGATACAAAGAAAAAGTGAAAGTGTCCCTGCTTTTGGTTTACTTTCTAATTGGGCCTGGTGCACATGAGGCTTTGGGTACGGCTTGATTGTTTGACCAATGGACAGACTGCTCGATGGAGCTGAGATCTTGGATCCTTGATCCAACGCCATTGTTCTTCCTGAGACACAACAAGGCTTTGGAATCCTTCCTGGGCTTCATTCTGCCTGAGTTCTGGGCACCCCCAGGGTTTCATAGACAACTCATTTCCTTCCGGGTGAGGTTCTTGGGGATTCTTGAAGGAGGACCTGTGTTGTGCCCAATAGAACCCTTCCCATTGCTAACGAGAAGGAACCCAGGTAGGAATGGTGTAGTCCACCTTGAATCTCAGAGAATTGGTAGCATGGAAGGCCAGCTAGAGTTTGATTCAGAAGTTGAGATTCTGCCCCTGCTTTCATTACCTGTAATCACGAGCAAGCCAGTTCTTTATTCGCTCAGCTTCATCATCTATGAAATGGGTATGATAGGACCTGCCTCATAGGAGGTTCAATAGGATAATGGGTGCAAAATGCTTTATGTAATACTGCATATGAGTTTTTTTATTATTTGGAAGGGTGAGACTCAGATGCATGCTCAGACCCTCCTATTCTGAAGTAGAGCTCTTTAGACTTTTTGTGGACATCTGATGGTTTGGAGGAAATCTGGGCACTCAAAGGCTCTGTGTGTGTGTGTGTGTGTGTGTGTGTGTGTGTGTGTAAGGGTCTGTGCTCCAAAAGGTCCATTCACACACATTTCTCAGGTACCTGCTATGTGCAATACGGTGTATTGGCTCCAAGGCAGAAGAGTGGTAAGGGCTAGGCAAGGGGGGTTAAGTGACTTGCCCAGGGTCACACAGCTAGGAAGTGGTTGAGGCCGGATTTGAACCTAGGACCTCTCATCTCTAGGCCTGGTTCTCAATCCACTGAGCTAACCAGCTGTGCCATTGTGCCAGGCACTGGAAATAAAATGGAAAAAGGAAAGCTTAAACATCCTCTGCTGGAAGAGGAGCTCGCATTCTGCCATGGAGACACCACACTGACTGGAATCCATAGGTCCAGGGACTATCCACAGGGACTTTCATGGGGTTCTGGTTCTGTACTCCTTCTAAACTCCTCCCATTGAAATATTGTTTAATCTCCAAAGGTATTTATTTTCAAATGGGCAAATACTAAAATAAATAGGATTCTTGATGAATCTTCCTTCCTTCCTTCCTTCCTTCCTTCCTTCCTTCCTTCCTTCCTTCCTTCCTTCCTTCCTTCCTTCCTTCCTTCCTTCCTTCCTTCCTTCCTTCCTTCCTTCCTTCCTTCCTTCCTTCCTTCCTTCCTTCCTTCCTTCCTTCCTCCCTCCCTTCCTCCCTCCCCCTCCCTCCCTTCCGTTTCACAAATATTTATTATTGACACTCCTGGCACTGTGCTGGTTTTTATCAGTCCCAGATAAACGTAGGAGAGACCTTCCAAGGAAATAGATGGTTTCATGTTATTCCATCTTCACATAACTTCCTCCACTAGGTAGGAGATGTGTTGATATGGGACCCTATTGGTTCTCTTTCAATAAATGGCCTACAAAATGGCAGTTCTCAGAAGAAAGTGGGTTGAACAATATTCTTTGGAGGTCGCCTGGTGGAGTCAGATAAGCAAGGGGCATCTCTGGGCTTGGGAATGTGGATTAGAACATTGAGAGTTCTGGATTGTGCCTCTCCTGAGGTTCTGCAAACCTCACCCACTCCCATTTTCTTTAAGGGTCCTGGATGCAGAGTGTTGAAACTTGAAGGCTTTTGGCTCCATTCTAGAGCTTGTCCTGTAAAAATAGCACCACAGCTGAAATCATTCCCAAAATAAACTTGGGAGCCATGCTGCAAGCTCAGCAGTCACCGTCTGTGCGAAGTGGGCACCGCGCTTCACTCAGGATCCATGGCTGCCGAGGGCACCTGCCAAGCTCAGTTGCAAAGGTGAGTATCATTTACAAGGTTCTATTTCGGGAGGCAGTGTGGGAAGCCAAAGGGAATTGGGGAGCAGAGCCTATGTCTTTGAGGATGAACTGGGAAGCTTAGCCTCAGGAATCCTGCTCTGTCTTTAGCGGTATCACCATCTGCTAAGCTGCATTTATTCAGTTCCATTCTTCCCAAGTCACATTCATTAGGCACCAGCACTATGTGCCTGGCATTGTACTAAGTCATAAACTGAGGGAAAGAGTGGCCGGGCCCCACCATCAAAGAGCTTAGTGGCCGATAGGAAACGTCTCACACACACACACACACACACACACACACACACACACACACTGACCTGATTTCAAATCCTGCTTTAGACTTTTATTAATTATGAGATCGTGGGCCAATCCTTTGACCTCTTTGTGCCTCAGTTTCCTCGTCTCTATAGGAGAAAGGGTCAGACCTGATGACTTCTAGGACCCCCTCCAGCTCCAAGCCCTCCTCTGATTCTCTGAGTGCATTTCTAACTCCATCTCTGCCATCCATTTCCTGCATGATCATGGGGAAATCATTCAACTTATTTGGGGAACAGTTTATTCATCTGCCAAGCAGCAGTTCTGAGCTTGGCCATCTCTGCTTGCCCTCCTGTCCCTGCATCCATGCCCTTAGAAGTTGAGAGAAGTAAAAGGGACCCAGGAAACGTGTTACTTTACTCTCCACCTGGGCCTGCTGCCCTCATGAGCAGGTCTAGGGAATTCTTCTTCCAGAGTCTTGTTGGGACGCAGACAGGGCCCTGTGGGCACAAGTCATGTGGGAAAGGGCTGGAGGCTGGCCTCGAGGAGGGACCTAATGACTCCTTCATCTCCTGGTGAGGCTGGTCATCACTGGGAACTCCCTGAGGGCAGGGATGGGGTTTGTTTTGCCATAGCTCAGTGCTGTATTTGGCACAAAGTAATTAAAAAAAAGTCACTGATGGATGGACAGAGGACAGATGGATGGGTGGACGGATGATGGATGGACGGATAAACGGATGGATGGATGGATAGACGGACGGATGGATGGTTAGGTTCTTTGACTCAGCACTTCTAGGAGACCGTTTCCCGAGAGGAAGCAGGGCGATGCTCTGTGTAGGCAGAAAGTGTCCCCAGGCCAGTGAAATCACAGGCCCTTGAAGGATTGAAGGGAGTGAATTTAAGTCTGCATTATTCCTGGGTCTGGCTGCACCAAAGGCAGTCAGGCAAAGAACAAAATCAGACACTTTCAGAGGAAATTTATGGGCCCAGATGAAGGCATCAGGGGCCTGCAGCTTCTAGCTAACCAGGGCAAATGGTACATTGGCTCTGGGTGATAGCTATGAACTGCTCCAAGGAGTCCCAGGCCTACTTGCAAAGGGATGGGCTTTACAGGTGAATCTCTCCATTTGTTTTCCCAGAATCACTGATTTCTAAGCAGAAAGGGACCTCCGAGGCTACTGGTCCAGCCTGAGCCTGGCGAGAATCCTTTCTGCTACACGCTCCATCAGTCTCCCCAGCATTTTAGCAAGTGCGCGTTTTCCTTGGGCTTTGGGCAGGCGGAAGGACAAACAAGTTAGCGAATAAATCCACTTGATCTGTACATATGGGGCTGCAGAATCGGGCAGGGCCCATCCTCTCCAGCGCTTGAATTGCTCTCACCCTGCTGTTCATACCCAGACTTATCTGTCACGGTGCTGGGATTAAAAAGAGCTTCTGGGAGCATAATGGCACCAGTTACTGGCTCTGTCTATGGAGCCCCGGGCCAGGCTCCTCAAAACTAGATTTCAAAGTGACCTGGGATGCGCTGGCGGGCATTTAGTCCAACCCCCTCATTTTGTAGAGGAAGCTTGAGGAGGTGAAAGGAATTGCACAAAGTCATGCAAGGTAGCAAGGACTAGGGCAAGATTAGAACTCAGGCTCTCTAACTAGTGCCTCCCTTTTTAATTGCAGCATAGGGCCCTGTTTGGGCCTTTAAGAAGAAAACAGTGGACCTGACGACTGACTCTCTAATGGCACTTTGAGCTTTAATTCTTAGCAATCTCTCCCTCCTTCCCTCCTTCCCTCTATTTGTCTCTCTTTCTGTCTGCCATATTTTAACATTCTCCTTCTCTCCTGCTCTCCCTCCCTCTGTCTGTTCTATCTTTGGCTGTCTCCCTTTCTGTCGGTCTCTTTTTCTCTTTCTAACTGTTTCTGTCTCTTTCTTTCTCCCTCCCTCTCTCCTTCCCTCTGTTCTCTTTGTCTCTCATTCTCTTTCCTTGTCTATTTGCCTCTTAATCTCTTTCTGTCTCTGTCTTTCTTCCTCTCTCTGTTCTCTTTGTCTCTTATTCTCTTTCCTTATCTATCTGCCTCTTAATCTTTTTCTATCTCTTTCTTTCTTTCTTTCTTTCTTTCTTTCTTTCTTTCTTTCTTTCTTTCTTTCTTTCTTTCTTTCTTTCTTTCTTTCTTTCTTTCTTTCTTTCTTTCTTTCTTTCTTTCTTTCTTTCTTTCTTTCTTTCTTTCTTTCTTTCTTTCTTTCTTTCTTTCTTTCTTTCTTTCTTTCTTTCTTTCTTTCTTTCTTTCTTTCTTTCTTTCTTTCTTTCTTTCTTTCTTTCTTCCTTCCCTCCCTCCCTCCCTCCCTCCCTCCCTCCCTCTCTCTCTCTCTCTCTCTCTCTCTCTCTCTCTCTCTCTCTCTCTCTCTCTTTCTCTCTCTCTCTCTTTCTTTCTTTCTTTCTTTCTTTCTTTCTTTCTTTCTTTCTTTCTTTCTTTCTTTCTTTCTTTCTTTCTTTCTTTCTTTCTTTCTTTCTTTCTTTCTTTCTTTCTTTCTTTCTTTCTTTCTTTCTTTCTTTCTTTCTTTCTTTCTCCCTCCTTCCCTTTGTTCTCTTTGTCTCTTATTCTCTTTCCTTGTCTATGTCTCTTAATCTCTTTTTGTTTCTGTCTCTTTCTTTCTTCTTCTCTCTCTCCTTCCCTCTGTTCTCTTTGTCTCTTATTCTCTTTCCTTGTCTATGTCTCTTAATCTCTTTCTGTCTGTTTCTGTCTCTTTCTTTCTTCCTCCCTCTCTCCTTCCCTCTGTTCTCTTTGTCTCTTATTCTCTTTCCCTGTCTATGTCTCTTAATCTCTGTCTGTTTCTGTCTTTCTTTCTTCCTCCCTCTCTCCTTCCCTCTGTTCTCTTTGTCTCTTATTCTCTTTCCTTGTCTATGTCTCTTAATCTCTTTTTGTTTCTGTCTCTTTCTTTCTTCTTCTCTCTCTCCTTCCCTCTGTTCTCTTTGTCTCTTATTCTCTTTCCTTGTCTATGTCTCTTAATCTCTTTCTGTCTGTTTCTGTCTCTTTCTTTCTCCCTCCCTCTCTCCTTCCCCCTGTTCTCTTTGTCTCTTATTCTCTTTCCTTGTCTATGTCTCTTAATCTCTTTCTGTCTGTTTCTGTCTCTTTCTTTCTCCCTCCCTCTCTCCTTCCCCCTGTTCTCTTTGTCTCTTATTCTCTTTCCCTGTCTATGTCTCTTAATCTCTGTCTGTTTCTGTCTTTCTTTCTTCCTCCCTCTCTCCTTCCCTCTGTTCTCTTTGTCTCTTATTCTCTTTCCTTGTCTATGTCTCTTAATCTCTTTTTGTTTCTGTCTCTTTCTTTCTTCTTCTCTCTCTCCTTCCCTCTGTTCTCTTTGTCTCTTATTCTCTTTCCTTGTCTATGTCTCTTAATCTCTTTCTGTCTGTTTCTGTCTCTTTCTTTCTCCCTCCCTCTCTCCTTCCCCCTGTTCTCTTTGTCTCTTATTCTCTTTCCTTGTCTATGTCTCTTAATCTCTTTCTGTCTGTTTCTGTCTCTTTCTTTCTCCCTCCCTCTCTCCTTCCCCCTGTTCTCTTTGTCTCTTATTCTCTTTCCTTGTCTATGTCTCTTAATCTCTTTCTGTCTGTTTCTGTCTCTTTCTTTCTTCCTCCCTCTCTCCTTCCCTCTGTTCTCTTTGCCTCTTATTCTCTTTCCTTGTCTATGTCTCTTAATCTCTTTCTGTTTCTGTCTTTCTTTCTTCCTCCCTCTCTCCTTCCCCCATCTGTTCTCTCTCTCCCTCTCTGTCTGTCTGTCTGTCTGTCTGTCTGTCTGTCTGTCTGTTTCTGCCTCTTTCTTTCTCCCTCCCCCTCTCTCATCCTCATTTATGAGTTCCTGTCAGGGGTTCAATAGAAGGACCTCCTGGATTGGGTAGGAGGCTGGACAAGTTGATCTCTAAGGCTCCTTCCAACTTTGAAATTCTTTGATTAGGTGAATAACGGGGAGGGGGCAGAAGGCAGTGTGGGAAATTCCCCAGAGCTGGGACTCACTGCCTTGCAAGAGACACTTTAAAAATTCCACTCTGGCTTCTGCTCTTGCCTTTCATCTCAAATCAAAGAGGTGGACACTCGGTCCGACTTCTCAGGCTACTCCTGCTGCTCACCCAGGCCTCCATTCCACTTGCCTGCTGAGCTTGCATTACTATGGCTGATCTGGAATCAAGGTAGGCAACCTTTGTGGTCCGCTTTGTACCTGGCCTCTTGGACAAAGAGGCATTGGTGCAGTACCTGACTCGTATCACAGGGCCACTGACGGCGAAGGGAGACAGGCTGGGGACAGAAGAGCTTCTCCAACAGCTACCTTGGAAAGGAAGTTAGGGGGGAAGTCGTGGGTGGAAAAGAAGGGAGAGCTAAGCTGAGCCGTAAAATCCGGAGGGTTTGTGCCCGTCATCTCTGGCACTGGCTCTGTTCTCAAGATAATGTATGCTAAGTGCCTTGAAGACCTTAACGTGCCATATAAATGTCAGCTGTGATTATCGTGACTATTTTCTTTTTTACTTAACATTCACAGAAAATACTAATAAATGAATAATTAAATCAAACATGGAATAATTCTCCAGCTAGAAATGGAAAATATGAACTATTTATATCTGGACTAAGAAAACATCTTTTAAAATGTTTCTGGAATGATTTGATGGCTCTGCCACTTCCGTGAAGAGGATCCTCCTTCATCCGATGCAGCCATGACTTCTGCTCCAGTGGGCATGCTTCCCCTTGGTGTCCTCCCATAATCCTCCTCACAGAGTCCACCCCAGGTTCTGGGGATACCGAGAGCTACCCCCTCGCTCTTGTAACCTACATGAGCTTTGGTAAAGCATGCAAGAGCTCCAGTGAATTTTTTGGACCCAATTTATCATCTGTCTTTAGCTTTTGCTCAAGCTGCCTATATTGGCGGGCCAGCCCTATGGCTCATCCACCCAACTGAAAAGCAGCGTCTAGACAATGTGTGTTGTAGTGCACATTAAAATCAAGCTTATTTCAGGCTTTATTCTGTGCCCACATTACCTTCCTTTCTGAGCCTGTCCGGGAGCCCTCCCACCCAGAGAGCCATCCCTTACGATAATGACTAAAAAGAGGGAGAGGAATTCA
Source organism: Monodelphis domestica (assembly GCF_027887165.1). NCBI lineage: Eukaryota > Metazoa > Chordata > Mammalia > Didelphimorphia > Didelphidae > Monodelphis > Monodelphis domestica. The sequence goes on along the minus strand of NC_077227.1, from coordinate 6,615,650 downwards.
GCCAAACCAATCAACACGTCAATTGTGCCTGTCACGGTGTACCACGCTCCCCACCCTTTGTCTGCACTTCCACAGAAAGGGAACATGTTTGAACAACGTTTTTAAAAAGTAACAATAAATGCCTTTTCTGCGTCCTTCCTAAATCAGCCAGTCTATGGAGTTGTCAAGCTTTGCTTTCTTGGTTCAAAGCAAAACAAAACAAAATCTATAACTAGTCACTAGCAATACTATTTTTTATGATGCTTCTCTTACTTTGCCTCACTGCGTGGAGCTTTCCAGATTTCCTTGTATTCTTCACACACACACACACACACACACACACACACCATATATATATGCTTATATATATATATATATATAAAGATATATATTTAACAGGACCATTATATTCCATTATGCAAATATACCACAGTTTAGCCATCCATTTCCCAATTGTGGGAGAGCTAGGCTATTTCTAGTCTTTGGCCATTAAAAATAAAGCAGCCGTGGCCTTTTAAAAAATAGACACGTCTTTTTGTTTCTTTCTGCTGTTTTCAGTTCCCATAAATTTATATATTTCAGTTCATATATATTTATGTATTACATGAGTTATTAGTAATTTCTCAGAAAACTATAACTTTTCCTGTAAAAACTCAATTTTAAAATAAGGTTTACTGTTCTCCTGAGTATGATTTTATAATACCTTGGGACCATATATATATATATATTATTTTTTTCAATAGGAACACACTTTCAATTTTTTAATAGAGGTTGGTGGGAGAATCTGATTCAGTATATGGCTATCTGCCTTACAGGCAGCCTGCTTGGCTTTCCACATAGGGAGGATTGCCCACACATGGGTCTCCTCATTGGTTTTCTCATGATAGATGGAGAGTCCGTGACCGAGGGGCACCCCTCATTGCTTTGACTGGCTTTCCCTCAATCGTTAAGCTTAAGTAAAATGAAGCCGGTCCTGCCATTGAAATGCCAATACGTTCTTTCCGTCGGCACCATTACACTGCTTGTCAATTCATTTGGCCCTGACCTCCACCCATTTCCTTCACTTGATGTACAAGAAAAATGAAACCTAATACAGATTCTTTCACAATTATTGATTTTCATCAGAACGCTCCCTAAACAGCCTCTGGAATGTAAATGGTGTTAGTCTCCTTCATTCTCTTGCCAAACCTTGAAAACCTCTCGTTAGTCCTAAAAAAGCACATCTTTTACGAAGGTAAAATATTCTGAAATGTAGAATATTGCTCAGAGTAGGTGGCTGTGCTTTGGGGGCTGGTCTTTGGGGTTCATTCGATTTCGTGGCCTCGGGATTGATTAAAAACCACTTCTTTCCTCCTGTGGAGGAAGACGTCTCATTGAGAGCCATGGTTGGAAGTTAGAAGGGGCCTCGGTAAGCATCTGCTGAAAGCCATGTCTCAAGAGCATCCCTGTGAGGAAGGATGGACGTTCCCCCTTCCAGGACCAATCGCTCCCTTTTAGGGCGTCTCTAATTGCTCAGAAATCCCTCATCTATTGGCCTGAAGTTCGCTTCCCTGAAACGTTGCTCATTAGTTGTCACCCGAGGAGTTCATGGCTAAGGAATTTGGTCGTGCTACTCACTAGCAATGATTTGGGGTGATTAACTCCCCTTCTGTAGTGTCTCCACTTGTGAAAAGAGCCGCTTGGATTGGATGAGTCCCAAGGCTCGTTGGAGCCCTGGCGTTCTTTATTTGTCAATTGTATCACAGACTAGGGGTGAGGGTAAAACCTGCAGATACGTTGTGTTGGTCAACAGCCATTGATGTGGGAGATTCTCCATCGAGCCCAACGGCTCCCCATCTTTCATGGGCCCTGTGCCCTTTGGACTTCAAGCCTTCCTATTGCCCAGTGAGTAGGAAGGCAAACCGATTCTAGGGTGGACCGTGAGCATGAATATAAGAACTCCAGTAAAGCCGGGACTTGATTTGAAGAGGACAACATAGTTGCCTAACAAACATCCCCCTCTTTCTCTCGATTCCTTTCCTGCACTTCCTGCACTTCCGGGGGTATGCATGTATGTCCCAGGCCCAGAAGGCCTGGGGAGATCTTCTTGCCCAACCATCCCAACATCTCCCTGTTTCTCTGGCTCAGAAAACCTATCTTCAGCCCACGTTGTTAGATCCATCAACAATTCCTTAGTAATCTGACAGTCATTTATTCATTCGACAAGCATTGATTAAGCACAGGGGGTGCAAAGACAACAAGAGGAGGTCCTTGCCCTCAAGAATCCTCCTTTCATGGGCTCTGAATGTCCATGAGCTCGAATTGCGAACCAAGGAAGGTGCGGGGGAGGCTGACCAAGAACCTGTCAGGGGATTTCCACGAGACAGCGACATGCCCTTCCTGTCTGCCCTGCCCAGGCTGTCTGTCCCCAAGATCTCGAATAGCCTCCCCACCCCTTGGAATGCCTGCTTCTCTCAAGAATCCGCCCCAGTGCCGAGTTCTCACAGGGTCAGTGCAATGGCTTCGAAGTTGCTTGGAGAGGAGCTTGCATTTGCCCATGGGGGGAGCTGCTGGTTCCTTTCACTCGAGGGTGAACTCTTTGAAGGCAAGAAACCCTTTGGGCTTCCCCTTTATGACCGCAGTGCCAAGCACAAGGCACACAGAAGGTGCTTAATAAATGCTTTTGTGTTGAAGTGAGACCATCTGCCTGTGCGCTAGCTCAGGCGGAGAGTGTGGAGCCTCGTGGCATCCGTGCGCTAGAACGGCGGCATCCAAGTCGCTGGGAACCCCATACAGAGCTGGAGGGAGCCCTTCCAAAGCTTCGTGTGGCCGGGCCACCGTTGCTTCGGGGCTTTGCCCTCCAGAGTCTCGGGGCGGACACTTGGACCTGGATCGATGGGGGCCTCTTTGTGCTTCGGGCTCTCAGCCCGCCGCTAGGGATGGCCCCGCAGGTCCAGAGGGCACCAGCAGAGCCTTTGCTCAGCATCTTTGTGAAGTCAGGAGAGTTTGGCCCAGGAAATGCCACCCGCCTTCTTCAGCTCATTTCAATAACCGTCTAGGAAGAGGCCGCTCCTCCTTCCCCAGCTGCAGGGACTCCAAGCGGGGCATGCCCAGCCCCGGCGGGCACGACTTGGCTCATTCTTATCTCCAGGAATGCCCGCGGCTGCCTTCCTGCAGGAACACTGGACGTGGAGCGCGCGTTGGGGTCTGCCCCGCCCTCAGGGAGCTCCCGCGCATTGGGAGGACGTGGCCACGCCCTGCGCGCCATCTACAACGTCACCTGGCTCTTTCCTCTGAGGCTAAGCAGAACAGACCGTCTCCACACCTGAAGTCAGCGGCCGTGCTCTGGCTCCGTCCCTTCTGCAGTCCCTTCAGCCCATCCGTGCATGGCACCAACCCGAGACCCTGCGCCCTCCTGGTGGCCCTCCTGCGACCCCTCCGGAGATCATCGCAGCTTTCTTGGGTGCCCTCTTGGCCACAGCCAGATCATGTGCGCCCTCCATCCAGCCTCCCAGCAGGGCTGAAGAGCAGGGCTGCTGGGAGCGCAGCGCTGCCTCGTCTCGGAGGAGCGCCACCACGGTGAGACTCCCGGAGCACGTGGCGCGTCACGCTGCCCCTTGGCTGTGACCTCAGGCAGCGAGGCCACGTCTCTTGCAGGGCCGTGGCTGCGGGAGCCTGGGCAGGTCGAATTGACCGGCGCGGGCTTGGCCATTCGTCCTGGGCGCCAGGAGGGAAGGCTTTCTAACGGCGCCAGAGCCCTGCCCTGTCATGGGGTCACTGGCCGCCCCAGAGACTAGCCCACGGCCACAAAGTGGCATACATGAGAGGAGACATTCGGACCCGGGGCTCCCTCACTGCAGGGTCAGCGACGCCCTGCGCTGGACTGTTTGCTCTAAAGATGGCCACGAGAACAGGTCGCTGCCTTCCTAGAACCTCTGGTCGAGTGACATGAGAAATGCATGGGCTGCTCATGGTGTGGCCCGTTCATCAACTCGGACACGCGTGCCCATGCATGTTAGCCACCGAGGCACACGGGGCCAAGTCCAGGGTCCCAGGCTAGAACACGTCTGAGGCCAGCTTTGGACTCGGGAAGGTGCGTCTTGCTGACTGCAGGCTGGGCACTGTGTCCGCAGGGCTCCCTCCCTGCCCAGAGGCTGAATGCCGGGCTAGTCTTCCGTGGACGTCTGTGCCTTTCTGTGTGCTCACATGCTCGCATGAGCAGGGAGACCCCGGTGTGGACGTGCCTCCCCCCTGGACCACCCCCTCCTGAGGCCCTCTGAGACCCCTTCATGGGAGACGTTGTACCAGAGCATCCTGGGTCTGCTCCAAAGGGCCGACCAGGCGCTTTACACACAGGAACCTGTTTATTCACTGATTTACTCCCTCCACAGCTCTGGGGTGAAGGGCTGCGAGGACATCCGTGCCCTTTGTGGAAGGGAAGCCGAGGGGCCCCCTGAGAGCAGGGGCTGGGCCAGGCTGGAGAGGGCGCCCAATGGGGGCTGTGCCTGACTATGCAGAGATGCCCCTCAGACAGCCTCAGAGGATGGCATTGCATTCAAGGCCATCTTGGGGCTCGGGTCTTCAGGTCCGACTCCTTAATCTGCCCCCCCCAGGACTTGGCCCCCCACTCTGGCCCCCATGAGGTCTTGCCCCGCAGCTGCCAGCTCTCCCCATTTTCTCTCCAGGGTGGTGGTGGGCAGGAGGTGGCTTTGGAAATGAGGCCTGGGGAGCCACGGCGTGTTCCAGGGGGCAGCTGGCTCGAGAAACCTGCCTGTCTCCAAAGGACTAGTCTGGCTCGTTTCCTAGAGTAAAGGGGAGGCCGTGGAGCCCCTCCCCCATAGGAAGCACCCACCCAGACCAGTCGTAGGCACACATTTAAATAATCTGACCCCACAGGAGTCTTCGAGGAACAGATTCTCAATCTCGGAATGCCGAAAGCGCTAATAAATAATTTGCCCTCGATGCTGGGCTCCGTTGGCACATGATGCATTATGGAACTCGGAGAACGTTTAAATTGCTTATTTACAGCATTAAAGCCAACAAGAGTTTGGGGTGCTTTGCCAGGCTGAGTACCTACCTCTGGCCACTCCCCGCCTCTCCCCCCAGTGTTCCCTCCCCTCCCCTCCGGTCGGGCTCCTTCCCCCGCTGCAGCGACTCCATTAGGCTATTAGGGATCTCAAAGGTGGCATGCCCAGCCCCGGCGGGCACGGCTTGGCTCACTCTTATCTCCAGGAATACCCGCAGCTTCCTTTCTGCAGGAACATTGGATGGCGAGCGCACGTTGAGGTCTGCCAGTTAACTCGCCCCGAAAGGCCTCTGCAGCGCGCCTGGCCCCTTGGCGGCCTCGCTTAGATCTCCGAGGGGGGCACCAAGGTGCCCGCGCTAGTAAATGAAGCCCATGAACAGGCTGGCCAGCCCCAGGTGCCCAAGAAGCTTCAGGTAGGGGGGAAGTGAGCAGGGCCTGGAATCTCTCACTGGCGTGGGGCTCTGGAACTCATCACCCCACCGGGAGGCTCTGGGCCCATCAATGAGGCCCTGTAATTAGCCATGTGAACAGCTGAGGGTGGGCAGAAGTCATCGGGAGAGGGGGCACAAGCAGGCAGGGTAGACTGAGCCAGCAAGCTGATTTGTTGAAGGAAATTTGTTGTCTGTGGGAAGAAAGAGGAGGAGGAGGATGAAGGGAGGAGGAGGAGGAGGAGGAGGAGGAGGAGGATGAAGGGAGGAGGAGGAGGAGGAGGAGGAGGAGGAGGAAGAGGAGGAGGATGAAGGGAGGAGGAGGAGGAGAGGAGGGAAGCAAAGCGCGCAGCCCAGCTCAGCGGCAGCATCTCTGCTTCTAGCAGCTCAGGCTGAGCCGCTCTCCCCTCGTTTGATAGAGTGACCTCTCAAGTGCAACATTGCCCTGAGGGCTGAGGGCAGTCCAGCAACTGTCAAACCCCTTGGGTTGATAATCTTCTCCCACACTTGCCCTTAACACCAGACACAGCACCATTAGCTGCAGCTCCACCGTGCTCATTAGAGGCGATCGATCGATGGAGAGAAGCCGGCCAGCCCGCTGCTGCCCCTTCTGTTGTATGCCACTGGCGCCCGGCCCCCGCTCTGCCTCCTCGGCAGCCCCCCGAAAACGGGGCTGCTTTCAAAAAAGCAAATCAAATCCAGGGCCAGAAGCAGAGCCTGCACCTATTTATCTGCCTCGTTTGTGCCTTCTCCTCGGGGTTCGGGGGCTGCTGGGGAAATGGAATTTTTCTAGAACATAAAAATGGTAATGGAGGAAGGGCCGGTGGGGGGCACGTGCTGCCCAAGTCAAGACAAACAGGGGAGGCGCATTTGCGGGTCTGGGGAAACCGCCTCACATTTCCCACAGGAGCTTGTGGAATGTGTTCCCTGACTCAGTTTACCCCGGCCAGACGACCTAGCTCCCTCCAGCAGAAAGTGACAGAGAAATCTTGCACGAGTGGCCACAGAATTCACACGTCTGGCCAGCAGGTGTTGCCACAGATCAGGGGAACAACTTCCACTTTGCTTCTCTTCAGGACATTTTCCAACGCTGGACCCATGAAGGGGATCTGCAGCACGAGGAGCAGAGGTGGAGGTTAAGGAGGAGATGGGGGTGATGCTGGCGAAAGGTGGCAGAGGAGGTGGGGCTGCCCCCGAGCCCTGGAGAAGTTCAGTGTCAGGGCAGGGAACATGCATCTCAGAATCCCAGAATGGGAAGCCCCCCTGAGGCCGTTCAGTCTGATCCTACGCACCAACAAGGACGTCCTGCTATGGCCAACAGGCCTGATGGTCATCGGGAGAGCCCGTCCTCTGCTGCCGCCTCTGCCTTCCCCTCTGCTCCCTGGAATCTGGCCCCAGGCTCTCAGAGGGGCGCCATCTTGAAAGCAGCCACCATGGGGGGACTGGTAATCTCACCAGCTTCTGCCCGGCCCTTCCAAAAGCATATGGCCAGGTTGAATGGCCGGACTGATGAACGATTGGACGGATTTCACCCCCGACCTTCAGGCTGTTTCTATTCAGACGCTCATCTGGCGAGCATGGGGACTTTCATGATGGAGCAGGAGGGCACTGACAGGGAGTGGGAAGACTTGGGCCTTGTCCCAGCCCTACTTCTGGCCAGATGAGTCTGAACTTCTTTCTCTGGACCTTAGTTTCCTCATCTGTAAAATGGGGCTGTTGGATTCGATGACCTGTAAGTTTGGATGAGAATGATGAATCTAGGGGACTTGGGCTCCCATTTAGAAAGCAATAACCTGGTCCTCATTCCCACTTCTCTGGTGCTGTGTGGCACTCTAGCCTGGCCCCCCAATAACCTTCCCCAACAAGGGCCATTTCCCCATTGTGACCATTCAGAGAGGGGAAGTCACTTGTTCGAAGCCTTGAATGAAATCAGGCATCATCTCCCCTGTCCCCACATAGTCGCTCATCCAAGGACTGGGCAGCAGGCCTCGGACCTTCGTATTTATGATGGACCCCATCACAGGATGGGTGGTCCTCAGGAGCCGGGTTTCCTCAGCCATCCCAGAAGCAGGAGAATCAAAGGAAAACTTTCCACTTGAAGCATAAAGTCGCCAAAGGAGAATTCTGTGCCCTCTCCATAGCGCGCCATTGGTTCTTCTCCAGTCCACGTTGCCAAGTCCCGTAGCCCAGTGAGGACTGAATGTCCATCAGTGCTGTGAACTGACTCGTCTTGGCATTCTTGGGACATAGCGTGAGGCCTGGTCCGCAGTAAGCACTGCACCAGGCTCATTGCTTGTGCTGACCGCGCTCCTTCGGAAAGCTGCCTCCTATTCGCCAGCGACCCCAGGGTTTCTCCCCCGATTCAGGTCTGATTTATGGTCTCCAGATCGGGGGTCGCCACGTCCAGGCTTCCTATTGCTCAGTGAGTGTCTTTTTCAGGACGCCTGATGTCTGATGACTTGTTCATCCACGGCCTCCGGGTTCACCTCGCCAGCAGCTCGGCGTCCTCCCCGATATCAGACAAGACAAACAGTTCAGCCCAACCACCCCATCCAGGGGCTGCAACTGCTGCCTGCCATGTTTCCATGAGCCGAAACGAGAGAGGGGTCTGTCAGGGCTGTGGTGGAACCTCACAGTCCTTCCCTTGGGCCGCCTTTTAGCCATTCCCCGGGATTGTTCTCCTGGTTCTATTTGCTTCACTGTCTAATGGTCCACACGATCTTCTCAGGCTTCTCTGAAGTCATCACCACCGTTTCTTGGCACATAATGCAATTCCATTTGGACGGCCAGACCACCATTTAGTCAGCCTTTCGCGCTCACCACAGGTCCTGTGTGCTTCCTTTTTTCTACTGCAGAGAGAATCCTTATGAATATCGATGTATGCATTGGACTGCTATTCATGCTTTTGACCTCCTCCTCGGGCTGCAGGCATGAGCTCTCCATCGAGGTCCAAGGTTTGCTGAGAGCTTTTGCTCACGTTTCTCCAAAGTGCTTTCCTAAACAGTTGGAACAATCCATAGCTCAACAAGAATGGACTCTAGTGGAATGACCATCATTGTAAGGAGGGCTGAGGACCTGGCTCGCCAAACATCCAATATGGGAAAAAAGGAAGTTCATAGGAGTCCAGGACTGGAGGGTTGGGTTTTTCCCTAGAGCAGTATTGGGGATCTCTCCAGAGGAAGGTGAGAAGACGCCAGGTTAGGAGAGAAGAAATAGGACTTCCCCAGCACATAGAGGAGCATTCTAACTGTGACAGCCAGGGTCAATGGCATTTTCAGTTTCCTTCCTCTAATCCAAGCCTCCCATTGAGACCATGGACCCAATATGGTGATCGAACCCAATGGAACGGTCCCTACCATTGCAATAGAATCATAGAGTTAGAGCTGGAAGGTATCTCAGAGAACAAAGTAGGATTTGAACCAAGGTCTTTCTGACTCCAGATCCAGTACTTTGATGATAATAAAAATAACCAGCACTTTAAGGTTTGCAAAGCATTCTATATATGTTACCTCATTTGATCCTGACAAACAACCCTGTGGCAGAAAGGCTATTATTATCCCCATTTTATAGATGAAAAACTGACTCATGCAAAGGTAAAATGACTTGCCCAGGGCCACACATTTAGAGTATCTGAAAACCAATTTGAACTCTGCACATCCAAGGTTCTATCTTCTGTGCCACCTAGATGTTTTCATTTTGCCATGTGTTTATATCCACATTAGTATGCCTGTCTTTCCACAACTCTCTTCTTTATTGATCAATTCTGTCTTTATCATCTTTGTCAACTTACTGAGTGTGAAGTGAAGCCTTAGAGATGTTTTTAATTAGCATTCCTCTTATTACTGCATGATTTCCATGACAAATGCTGCCAAATCATGTTGGATTTCTTTTGGGGGTCAGTGCGAGGATATGAAAGATGGAGGGATGATAAACTGTGCTTGCCATTTTCCCATCACAGTGAAACTGGGGGTAGATATTGATGTTATGGGAGGGAATCGTGGACAGAGCCAGCCTGGATGGGAGGAAGACCTAGATTTCAGCGCCACTTCGGACACCAAATGGACGGTTTGAGCCTAAGCAGAAAAGGCAGAGCTGGGCAGACCGCTCATGATTTCAAACAACTTGCTAAGAATGGCAATTATGGAGCAGGTTTCAACCTTGTAAGATTACAATTAATATCCAGTAACTCCAAGTATCATATTTTATAAGATTTATTAATAATCACTTGAAGTAGAAGAAATAAAAGAACCAAGTAAAAGCCTGAGTAAAGAGAAGTTTCTCCAGCCATAAGGGGAGAAGGAAAATGGGATGCTGGGAATTAGAGTCCTGGGGGAGCAGATTCTAATTATACACCTTTGACCCCCCCCCCCCATCTCAGTAATGGGCTAGTACCCAAAAGAGATCAAAGAAAGAAGAAAAGGTCTTTCCTCTGCATAGATGTTTGTAGCAGCTCTTCTTGTGGTGCCCCCAAACTGGAATTGAAGGAGATGCCCAACAGCTAAAGGGCAGCTTTATCACTTGGAGCCTCTGAATGTGACTGAATCTTGTAGGGCTGTAAGAAATGAGCAAAAAGATGACTTCAGGGATGCTGGTCTGCACTGATGCAGAGGAAAGGGTGCAGTATCGGGAGGACAGCTTGGAACAGCAATATTGTAAAAATGAAGAAATTGGGGGAATTTTATGAACTGTTGAAGAATGAAATGAGCAGAACCAGAACAATGCATATGATAACTGTCCTCTAAAGCTAAATATCTTGGAAGCAATAAGAGCCAAGCAAGGCTATTGTGATTCCTGAGGACCAACGAAGCATAGAGTCCGTGATGGAGATGAAGGATTAAGGGGACAGGATGGGACTTGTACATTTTTATGTGAAGCCAGCAGGGGATTTATCTTGCCAAACTCGGCATATTTGTGTCCAAAACTTAGTATGTTCCCTCCATTTTCATTCTTTTGTAATGCACTGGAATAGAAGGGAAAGGAAATAGATTTCTGTTAATATTTGTAAAAGGAGAGAATTGGGAATGTTGCATGCACTTTTGGACGAGGTCATTGTATTATGAGTTTTACTTAACTGTTTTACTCTGTTACAGGAGACTTTTCATAAAATGGGAGTAATCTGTAAATGCTTAAAATATGCAAAAAACACATCAATAAAAGTAAGAAAAGCAAAACACCCTACCTTTGTAGATAGTTTCTTCAGTGGGAGTTCTATAAATCAAAGAAGTCCAAGTCTGGGAAGAAAAGTCAAACTGATAAGTAAAGAATCCTTACATTAAATAAGAACCACCTCCCATCACTACATCTGTGAAATTCCTGTTTGGATATGGGTCTCACAGCAGCTAAAATCACTTTGGTCTCAGGGAAATTTTGGAGACTGGTTGAGCCAATTCACAGCTCCACCAATAATGTATTAGCTGTTTGCCTTCCAATAGCCTTCTCCGACACTGACCATTTCTGTCTGTTTAGTTTAGTCCCTAAACATTTTTGGTAATTGCAATGAGTTTGGCCATTATACCCTTGTCCCATTGGGGTGGTAGAAAGAAAAAAATGACAAGGAATTTGAGTCTTATGTTCTTATAGTTGGGGGACCTGGTGTCCTTTTTGTGTATGGAGGCAGAAAGTATCGGCTTATTTGATTCCAACTTATTTAGCTGGTGAGACAATCTGACACCGTCGATGGCACAGGATCCCAGTTCTACTCCTGTTTCTCATGTACCAGTGGTGTTACCAGGTGATCCATCACTCACATCACGCCTTCAGGACCTGTATGCCTCATCTGTAAAATGGGGGGCTTGGATGAGATGACCTCTATTGCTCTGTTCTAATCGGCCCTCATTAAGGGCCTTTTCTTTGGAAGGCCCATTTTCTGTGTGGTCTGGCATTGAGATGCATCAGTGGGGAGTGGGCTGCAATGTTGAACACCTGATGATTCCAAACCACATATCAAGTACCGAGGATTCCCAACATGAGTGGAGACTTGTGGAGACTACAATGACAAACAGTTAAAATAGTCAGCTATTAGATGTTGTGCTTCCTTCTCCCGAGGGCCGTGTCCCAGGGCTGATGGAGCCTGGCTTGGGTCCACTTGGCTCCTTGTCTCAAGTGGTGGTTTCAGGAATGATCTGCCAGGGTCTTTGGGTCTCCATCTTCCCACCGCGTTACATGGTCCAGGGCTTCCTCTCCTGAGTCTATCTTAACAAATTTATTCAGGCTCTTAATTCATGGTGCTCATTACAGAGCCTTTTGGGGAAGGCAGCTTGTGACTGAAAAAAGGTGGGGAATGAAGCTGCTTTGGCTTGTGTTTCTGGCTGGGAGGGGAATTCCAGGGGTATCCAGCATCAGAGATCAAAAGGAGCTGCAATCTGACTTGGGGACAGGCTATAAAACAGAGGGGAGCCAGCCAAGAAAGGGAGGGTGTTATGAAAGAAACGGCCCCTTTGTAGGATTACCACTAAGGGGCAGACCTCGGTCACCTGGCAGATTTTCCATTTGTTATTGTGCCCCACTGTGCATTTCCTGATCAGGCATAGGAGTAATCCCCCATTTGAAAAACACTTGAGAAAAGTTTTGTGTTGTTTCCAGAGACCGGAGTGTCCAGGGGAGAAGTTGTCGCTGACCCTGAGGCCAACTTGTAGTGTTCCCAAGGGGAAGTCATTGGCAGCTGGAGGGAGCCAGGAAGACTTGTGGTCATGGTGGCATCCCAGGCTGCCTCTGAAGGATCTGCAGATGCAGAAAGGGAAGGAGGGCATTTCTGACACCGAAGCAGCTCAAGCCTAAGCACAGAGAACTTTTTCTGGGACAGAGAGGGAGGGGAGTGCTGGGACAGAGACTTGTCTGGTTTGTATGGAGCTTGGGCACATAAAGGGGGGTGATACAGAGATAATTCTTTTTGAGGACAATTGTCTGTTGGTGGAAGCTTCCCCTTTCCCTTAATTGTGAGTTTGGTTTACATCAATCAATATTTGTACCTATAATGTGTCAGACAGTGATGTAGGCATTGGACACAGAGGATGGAACACTGCTTACTTGGCAGCACCTTACCTTCTATCAAAGGAGAGATCAGGACACGTGGATAAGTCTATAGTACATACAGAAAGTCAATAAATACGAGAAACATGTTGGGGACCCACAATGTAGGGAAGGAAAGCTTTTGGGTGGGTGAGGGAGTGCTCAAGGAGTTCTACTTAGGCATGGTGAGCCTTTTCGGTGGGCTTCTTCGGTGGGCTTTGAGGGTGCCTTCCTTCCTCATCACAGCTGTTCTGGGCAGTCCCCAATGCCCCTGCCCTTCAAAGATCCTTCTCTGGTCAGGGGGAGAAGGGAGGAGGCTAGATTGAAACACAGATTGAGCCTGACCCTGGAGCTCCTCTCCTCCTTGGGAGCCAAGCAATGCCTTCTTCAAGTCTTGGCTGGAAGGATTCCTTCTACTAGAAATTAGACTGATTTCCAATAAGTTCATTGGCTTGATTCAAGTCCCGCATGGTACGACCAAGTGTCCCAACCCATCGGAGTAGATGCCTCATCTCCCCTCATTCAATGCTGTTCAAAGCCTTCAACAGTGATGAATGGATTTTCACCCCAAGTATGCTGTCTTCAATTTATTGATTCAATAGATCTCATTCACATTTAGCCTACACCTCTGATTGATTGATCCTCATCAAGATGTGCCCTCACTTGACAAAGGTATCCAGGCTAAGTGGAGTGATCGGTTCACTGATTGATTAGCCCAATGGACCCCTACTCCTCAAATATGGAATAGTAATAACTCATTTCAATGGTGCCTTAAGCTTTCCCAACCTCCTTCCTCACACACTCCTGGAAAGAAATAGTAAAAAGAAAGGTTATACTTTTGTTTTTACATCATCCCAAATTCCCCGTAGTATCTCCACTCCCTCCTAGAGAACATCACCTAGAACAAAGAACAAAAGGAAGAAGAGGAGGGCAGATTTCAATATTGTTCTTATCCCCCTAGCAAAGCTCAAAAAGCTGAAGCTGAGATGCCATATCTCCTTGCCCGTGGTCATGTAGGCAGCATAGATTAGGGCTGGATTTGAATCCAGGTCTTCTTGGTGACAAGTCTAGTGACCCTTCCTCTCTATGGACATGCCCATTTTATCTACGCTCGAGGCATTACCAGAAGCGTAGACAGAACAGTTAGTGAGTTTGCTAATTGGCTTTTGCTGTAGCACAGTCTTTAGCAGGGGCATGCTGGCAAATGTTTAATAATTGTCTCTCCAAAAAATTTGTGACACATTTTAAATTTAAATCGATATTATTAGCATCTCTGCATAATGGTCTTAATCTGCACAATCAACAAAAGAATAAATCAAGCCCTAATCGGAGTCTGCTTGTTTCCCATGTAGAAATGCTCACAGGAAAATGTCACCGCAGGGGCGAGCTCATTCCAGCCGACGCTGGACTTCTCAGTCTTGGCGTTGGTGGCCCAAAGAGTAAAGAGGACGAGAATGAGTGAGGTATAGACGAATAAAGATCCTTCTTAATAGCGAGGAACAAGCCTGGGGATGTGGGCGTGCAATGGGGCACGGGAGGAACCAGAAGGAAGGGAGAAGAAAGAGAGAAGCAATCCCCCCAAGGAATAAACAGCCCGAGGTCTAGGGAGCATTCAACAAGAGTAAGACCTGGGACCAGAAACCAGAGCAGGCTCACCTGAATCAGCCTGCAGGAAGCGCGGCTCTCTTGTCCCTGGGACAAGCTTTCCACACAACCCTCAAGAGCAGCAAAAGACTTTATTTCACGGACAATCAGCAAAAAGCTCCATTCCCGAATTCTCGTGACACCCAGAGTCGTCAGAGTTTGGGAGGCAAAGCTGATGAGCGAGCTGGTCCTGACTTGTTCCAAATTGCCAGAGGATTCGAGCTGGTGTTTACATTTCCTCCTGCTAAAGCGATTGTTCCAACGTGTCCAGGCTGTCCGGTGTGCATGCCGGTGTAGGCAGGCCGTGACGGTTCTCTCTCGAGTCCACTGGAGGAGACCTCGGCTTTGGGTCGCTGCTCTGGATCCTTGTCTCCCTCCTCAGGAGCCCCTTTGGGAGGACGTGGACGTGTGACTGGCTTGCCTGGGCTTCCTGGACTTCTTTGGGCCAGGCTGATGTTCTAGGAAGCCCCTCCTCCAGGGCAGCGTCTGCCCTTCACAGACATGGCTCTCCCGTCCACAATGGCAGGTCGGGGCTCACGCCCGAGTCGGGCCTTCTGTTAAGTCTCCCCCGAACGGAGAGGCTGCTCTGAACGTAACTCACACTGCGGTGCCCCCGGGAAGCAGAGCATGGACTCTCCCACAGCCCGGGGAGGCGGGCGAGGAGCCTGCTTCCTTGTTGGCTTCCCGGGGATTCCGGGTGTAAGCGATGGCTGGGAGTCCAGGTAGGGCTGACGTCCCGGTGTCTAGACGTAGACCTGGCGCCTCCCTCCCCCTACGGGGACACTGTTAGCCGTCTGTCGCACGCTTTTCCGAAGCCCCTCGGCTGTGGCTGGATCGCCCGGGGCTCCCCACGCCCGTGCCAGGAGAGGGCCCGCCCTGGTGGGTGACGCCGACCTGGCAAGGCTTCCTGTGTGGCCCTGCTAACAGCACCCCCGTCGTCCGAGGCCATGGAGGGGACGGAGCTCTGGCCTGGGATTCAGGAACTCCTGAGTTCGAGTCCCACTCAGGGCACTAGCTGTGAGAGGATGGACGTTTGTAGAGTGTTTGCAGTGTGTACGGTGGTCTCGGTGGCCTCTCCGGGTCCCCCCAGCAACAACTGCTGGGCCTGTGAGCCCTCTGGATTTCCGGGACAGCTTTGGAGCTGGCTCCTTTCTGGTCTCCCCACGTGGGAGGCTGCCCCACTCTACTCGGGAACCGCTGGGAGGGGGCCTTCCTGCTTAGACCCTCCGCTGACTTCCCATTATTTTTCATGGGAAGCGTAAACGTGATGCTTTCTCACCTTTCTTTCCTCTTATCATCTTATTTTCTCCGACTCCCCTGAGCCTTGCCAGGAACAGGCTGTCAATAACCGAAGGCAAAGCGAGGCTGTGTGCACGCTAACAATGCGAGCTGAAGACAAGAAAGGATCCCGGGTTGGCCTGGAGGGAATGATCTCCATCTCCAGGATGACATTAACCTCTTTGGGGGGATTAGAGTGGGTGTGATGGTGAAATCAGCCAGCGAAAGCTCCTGCTTTGGAGGAAAAGAGGCCCAAATTCAGAATTCTGGCTCTCCCACTGATGCCCTGCACTCCTGGGCCTCAGTTTACTTACCTGTAAATGGGAGGGTTGGATTAGGTGAGCTCTAAAGGGACTCTCAGCCCCAAACCGGGGAGCGTTTGTGGATCTGTGATCCAGAGACCCAGAATTTGATGCTTTTCCAAGGGAGCAAGCAGATGGGTCTGTTGCTTGGGAGGACGACCTCTAGCCAATGGGTACTCTGTGGATTTGCATCTGCCTTGGACAGAGTGCAGGTGGGCAAGATGGGCCTAGAAACAAGCAGGAAGAAGAGAGCCCACAGGGCAGCTTATGGGAAAAGGCAGGTTCCCAAGTTCAGCCAGTACAAAGGTTTGTCCTTTTAATACCAGCGTTCATGCTCTTCCGTGGCTGGGAGCCCCAGAGAGGGCAATCGAAAGAGCACGATGGGGAGGGCAGGCTGCACCGTATAACCAAGAGGGGTCTGCGAAGGAGTCCGAGGCAAAGAGGTTATCAACGAAGAGTAGAAATAAATAAAAATGCGGACGGCTTGGTCACATGCCACGAGCAGGAGACGTTCGTTGTCTGGACTGCCCGTGGACGTCAATGGTGTCCTTCTGGTGTCGGGAGAAAGGCTCCTGGCAAGTTCATGTGGCTGTCTTTGGGAGAATATGTGGAGGGACAAGAGCAAAGGTGGGGAGCCGTGGTCGGACTGTTGAAAGGAAGCCACCCATCGGCGAGACTCCAGACCCACTGCCTGACCCGAAGGCTGGAGCATCAGGCTCCAGGAACCATGGTACAGCGAGGGGGGAGTGAGGCTCCCAGAGCCCAGGTTGGCTGACCGTGAGTCAGGAAAGGTTTCCTTGGCTGTAAAATGAAGGCATTTGTGGTGGCCTTTGAGGCGTCTCCCCCCTCTCGACCTCTGGTTCCGGGTCCAGCTCTGCTGATTTCACTTTAGGAGACAGCCCATGGCTGAACTGCCCTCTTCTTGGCTTGGTCAGCCGAAGTTCTTAAGCTTGAGATGGGCACCACCCATAAGCACTTGCTGGGAGACGGACTTCATGCCCTCTCCTGATTGAGAAACTTGTATTGTGTCTGACACAACTGCAAAGGCTAACAGCCCTCTGGGAAGACTCCACACTCCCCCAGTAAATGGGTCTACACAGCAAAGGTTGGCTTCCTTGGCAGCAATCTCGGAAGAGGTCCCATCCTGTATGAGCTAAAGCTAAGTGGGCACCATCGATGCAGCAGCAACTCGTATGTATTGGATAGCTGCTAAGGGCCTGCTGGTGTTCTAGGTTTGGGGGATAAAAAAATGGAGCCGGTTCCTGTCCTCAGGAATTGGACATCCTACTGAGGCAAACAACCCAAAGGGAGGTAAGCAGAATTCTCTATGACATAACTGATGAGGGGTTTGGGGGGCAAGGAATCCGCAAGCATAGGAGTATAGGGGTCAGGATGGGCTTCCTGGAAGAGGTGGCCCTAAGGCGAGGCTTAAAAGAAGATACTCCTTCAGAGAAGGAGGCAGCGGTTACAGGGGTAAAGCACACTGGATTCAGGGCGTGAGGTCCTGGATTCAAATCCTCTTACTCTGCCTAATTAGTAACTATGTGACTTCAAGGAATTCACTAAGCCTTCCCAATTTGTACATGGATGGGGCCAGACCAGATGATTTCCCAAGTCCCATCAGCCATAAATGAGAATAACCATCACTGCTACAGCGCTTGGGGTTTGCAAAGCTGATACTCTCAGGAACCAGGAGAGCCAGCGCCATTATGAGCCCCATTTTACGGGGGGGGGGATTTGGGCTGAGGTCAAGGGTCTTGCTTGGGGTCACACAGCCAGTAGGTAGGTGTCTGAGCAGGATTTGAACTCAGGCTTTTGCCGATTCCCAGTCCCAAGCTTGGCCTCTGTAACCCAATACAGGACAGTCTTCGCCAAGGGGATGTCTGTTCCTGTGAGGGAATGGAGTTCGTTTGGCTGGCTCAAAGAAAACCTGAAGGTGAAAAAGAGGTGATCAATCCGCCTACGATTGGAAGGTAGGCAGAGATCAGACTTGGAGGGGCTTTCAGTATCAGAGAGAGGCGCCCACCTGCTCTTCGGGTGGGAGGGGGGTCAGAGAGGTTTAGCATCTGTAAAGGGCATGCGTGCTCCATTTCATTTGATTGTCATGGCATCCTCACGAGGCAGGCGTTCTTGTTAACCCCGTTTTACAGATGAGGAAATTGAGGCACAGAAGGGTTAAGTGACTTGACCAGGCCCACACAGCCAGCGAGCGTCTGAGGCAGGATGTGAATTTGGGTCTGTCCTGAGGCCAGGACACGGTGTGGCCCAAATAGTCTAGCGCCAGCATGCCAGAGGCCAGGGCAGGTTTCTACAAATCAGCAGTGGGTAAGGAAGACAACCTCTTGCTTCTTCAGCACATCAAACTCCCCAAAGTTCCCAGGAGGAATCATGACGGAACATTGAGAGACGGAAGCCCTGGAAGGTGACAAGGAAGAGTCCCGCAGCGACCTTTGCTGCCTTTGTCCACAGCGGTGGGGGGACGGCCCGAGGAGTTCCGCCCGTCCGTGGCGATTTGTCCGACGGGGACCAACCAGCGCTGGAAGCGCAGCCTAGGCGAGGCGAGGAGGCCTCGCTCAGACGGAAAGCTTGGCAGGAGGAAGAGCCGCTTCCATGCAGAGACCCGGCCCAGGGGAGGCTGCCGGTCTGCCACGAGCCCAGTGGCAGCCAGGAGGGAGCAAGATGGCGGAGGACCCGGCGACGGCGGCCCGAGGCCTCGCCTGCTTCGGCAGATGCCAGCCAAGAGCGCTCGGGGAGAGCTGAACTCCGGACGGAGTCAAGTGCTAGGCTTGAAAGAGAAGCGGACGGGAACACGTCCGCAGCACAGTCCGAATGGGCTCCCAAGTGGGAAGAGCTCGTACACCGGGCCCGGCAGAACTGGGCTCGGGGAGGAGGCCCACCTCCCAGAGGTGCCGAATCCATCGAGGCGACACCCCCGCCAAGGGCCGAAGGCCTTCGCTCGGCCTCTGTGAGCCGGTGAAGGGGGGCCCTTGGTCAAGGAGCGCCCGACGGAGCGGGCCGACTCGTTACAGGACTCCCCTTATCCCAGCAAACACGCATAACGGCAGCGAAGTAATCAGAACAGCCGCCATAACCCCAGCGTGGTCGAGCCCCAAGAAGGAACGAGGAAGAGATTAAAGCTGACGGAGGACGGAGGCCCGCAGGAACATCTCTATCTCCCTCGTCACGATGAAGAGGCAAATCTCATTAGGCGGCGCGTTGAGGCTGTTGTGTAATCAGACACACTTTTCAACACGCACCTAACACAGGGCAATTAGGTGTGCTGGCGAGCCAGCGGGCCCCGCGCGAGCAGGCATCCGACGGGAGCCGCTTTGAGGGAATGTGCAGCTTGATTCGGAGCGGCAAATAATGAGGAAACATCCTGTCTCCAGCATCGCCGCCATTGTCATGAAAGGCGTGCGCTGACAGCTCAACAAAGGCCACTGCGTGGTAACAAGCTTCTGAACGTCTGAGCGTGAGACGCAGCCTCCGATCTGCTCGTCACGTGCTGCAGACAGCCAGGAGGTAGAGACGGCGCCGGCTCAGGACACGCTCGGTGGCCGGCCAGCTCCTTCCTCTTCCCTCCCGCCATCTTTGCACGGCCGCAGTCGGGCGCACTTGGGGTCTGGCACAGGATGAAGCCAACCCACTTCCCCGATACTCTTGGGCCAATGGAATTTTCCTTCCAGAACATGACAGAAGCTGCTTTCACTGACGAGAAGATGCCTCCCTAGTTAGTATCGCCTGTCCTTTCAGAGAATCAAGACCAGCCCGTTCTGGCCCAAAGCAGGGATCGGGTTTTAAATATATACAGAATACAGAAAGACCCCTGAAGATGGAATTGGGAGAGTTGAGTTTGACTCTGCTGGTGACCTTGGGCGAGTCATCTGCTGGCACCTTTTCTTCCCTCAAGTGGCCTTGTATTTACCTTTGACTTAGATAGAGCACAGGATAGGAACTCAGGAACGTTGGAGCTGGATCTGCCTTGGGCTAACTAGGATCCTAGAAAATCACTTACCCTTCCTGAGCCTCAGTTTCCCTATCTGTAGAATGGAGATAATAACAGTACCTATCCGATAGGCTTGTTTTGAAGATCATCTCTGGGAAATGCTTTGCAAGCCTTAAGACATAATTCGAGAGTTAAATAAGAAGAATTTTCTTATTACTGATTCACATATACCCACCTCTGTTCATGTCATCGCTGCTGAGAGAATGTGCGCTCAAATAGAAGCTCTTTGGAGACAGGGATTACTTTACTTTTGACTTTGTAGCCTGTCCCTGGCATGGCTCCTGGCACATAGTGACTGACTGAGAAATGCTTTACAACAAATAGCAAAGGAGTTTCCCCTTTCCAGGCTTGTTTTCTCCTCCGTGTAATGACAGCGACAGACCAGAAAGTTGCAAAGGTCCCTCCTTGTCTAAAACCAACGATTTTCATAGCTGCGCTCTTTGTGGTGGCCAAAAACTGGAAAACGAGGGGATGCCCATCAATTGGTGAATGGCTGAACCCATTGTAGTATATGTTGGTGATGGACTACTCTTGTGTTCAAAGGAATGAACTGGAGGGATTCCACGTGAACTGGAAAGACCTCCGGGAATGGATGCAGAACCAGGAGAACATTGTACACAGAGAGGGATACACTGTGGCATAATGGAACATAATGGACTTCTCTACTAGCAGCAATGCAATGACCCAGGACAATTCTGAAGGACTTATGAGAAAGAACACCATCCACATCCAGAGAAAGAACTGTGGGAGCGGAAACACAAAAGAAAAACAACTGCTCGATCACATGGGTCAATGGGGATAGGATTGGGGTTATAGACTCTAAGTGATCACCCAGTGCAAATATCAATAATATGGAAATAGATCTTGACCAATGACACATGTAAAACCCAGTGCAATTGTGCATCAGCTATGGGAGGGAGTTGGGGGGAGGGGAGGAAAAGAACATGGTTTTTGTAATCCTGGAAAAATAAACTAATCAATTAAATAAAATTTAAAAACCCCAATGATTCTGGGAATTGGTGCAAAGGAGCAAAAGGCATAGTCCAAATTCTCCAAAAAGCTGCCTCAAGAAAATGAAATCACTGATGTCACCCAGCACATAGACATTTAAGCAATGTCGGAGGCAAAACACTGATGCTGTGAGTCTACTTAGGGAGCTGCCCCAATTTCCAGGTCAGGTCTGAGAGCTCCTCGAAAATGGAAATACAGATGCGCATGGATTACCAATTTGTGGTGTCAAAATCCTGGCAATATTCTTAGAGTAAGTGTCAGCTGAGATGGCACGAGAGAGGTTGGCTCTGTAATTAGGCAAGCCCACGGACCAGGGGAAATTCAAGGTGCCCCGTTGGCTGTGGTGACAACGTCAAGTGGAAGCAATTTTAGCTGGGATTAAGTAATAGGAGAGGAAGGGTTGGTCCTGGGTGCTGGCTTATGATTGAGCCTTAAAAGCCTAGAGCCTTAAAAAGGTGATCTTCTTTTCAGAAGCAGAGTCAAGTCCGGAGAAGCCTCCAGGATCCTGGAGTTGGAGGAAGCTGCTTTTCTTGTCTGGACATCTTGAGAAGTGGTCAGGATCTGAGTGTGTCTTAGCCGTTACACACTGATGGATAAGGGGAGCGGAAAGGGAGCTCTGGTTTGCCAACGTAATTGGAGGTCTTCCTGCTCATCTTGGGTTCTGGGGGAGCAAGGTGTACCATTTCCCATTGATGGTGGGGATCAGTTTTCTGCTAGGGACCGAATCTGCAATGAAAGCCCATTGTGAGAAGAACTTCGACTCACTGTCTTACAAGGCCATTGTCTGAGGCTGTCTGCATTGCCCTGAACATCCTCTCTTCTCGAGTCCCCTCCACCTCATGTCCTACTTTACTGGAAACATAGGGGCAGGGCCTTGAATGCCTTCTCTACTCATCGAACCCCTCTCTGTCATCATGCCTTCTCTTCTTATTTGCTCAGTTCTTTCAGAAGGTGGATTTCCTCTTTGTTCAAGCCTCTCCCCACCATTCCTACCTAGAAGAATCTTACTTCCTAGAAGAACCATAGGATGCTCTGGGTGTCCTTGCTCTTACTCATCTCATTTCCCTTAGGAGCTTGCTCCCATGATCCTTGCTTCTCCCTTTCATCTTCACTTTGTGTCCTACTTACCGCTTATGTCTAGCGTCACGTTGAGGTCTTCTGATCCTTGTTTAAAACCAGAGACAAACAAAAAAGCCCCTTCACCTGGACCCACCATCCCCTCAAGGCCATCATCCTATCTGTTTACATACATCACATAGAGATGCATATCAAAATGGCGAAACTCCCTGAAAGAGTCATCTCTACTCATGCCCCTATTCCTTCATGGATAGATAGCTCACTTCATAATTCTTTGCAATCTGGCTTCCAATTTTGTTTTGGTTCAGTCATTTCAGTCATGTATGACTCTTTGTGACCTCATTTGAGGTTTTCTTGGGAAAAACACTGGATGGATTTGCCATTGCCTTTTCCAGTTCATTTTACAGATGGGGAAACCGAGGAAAACAAGGTTAAGTGACTTACCCAAAGACATACAACTACTGTCTGAGGCTGCACTTGAATTCAGGTCTTCCTAACTCCAGGTTTGGTGCTTTTTCCACTGATCCAGTTAGCTGGCTGACCCTCTAGACCCATGTGGGTGAACCTATGGTAAGCATGCCGGACAGGGCTGTACCCTTCCCCCTCTCCACTGCACCTGAGGATGTATGTTCATATGACCCACTCCTCTGCCCAGCAGTCCAAGGGAAATGCTTTCTCTCTCCCCTGACTGGGGTAAGGGGGAAGCTCACACGCAGTATGAGGGTGCAGCTTGGAGACTCCGTCTCTAAAAGGTTCTCCATCACCGCTCTAGACAATTAAGTCGCTCTCTCCAAATCGGTTTCTCTTACTTATTAAATCCGAGGATCTTTCCAAGCCCTCATTTTTCTTGAGCTCTCTTCAGTTTTTAATACTCTTTGGCCTCTCTCTCTCCTTCTGTCTCCTTTCTCTTTCCATGGCTTCCGAGATTTAGTTTCCTCGAGGGTCTCTTGCTTGCCACGGGGCTGCTCGTCGTGAGTGCTCCTTGCTGGATCATCCTTTTCTTCCTCAAATCTTCAGGAAAGTGCGCCCTTCACCATTTTCTGGTGGGTGGGCCCTCCCTCCCTCCCTCCCTCCCTCCCTCCCTCTTCTCTCTACTCTAACCTCTCTGTAGTATTCATCCCCTCCGTTTTAGGGGCTGCCCGAGTTCCCGGGCACTTTCAGGCTTTACTCTGGGCTGGACTTGCCTGGCCACCAGCCCATGATGGAGAAGTGCACAGGAACCTCCCATCTCCAGCTCCACCAGCTCCCAGCCAGCTTTCATAAGGGAGGCCGGGAGCCCTAAGGTTCATTTAAAGGTGAATGAAGATTAGGGATGACCAGGAACATGACCAGGAAAGGAATGGTGGAACCCAGCCCAGACAAGAGCCGCCTGCTGCTGCCGCAGCCAACAGCCCAGGATTCCACGTCTATAAATTATGGGAGAAGAGAAGTTTAACGATCTCAGCTTGGAGACTTGTGCAGGCTTTTGCTGGCTGGTGTCCGGTGTGGTCGCCATCCTTTGGGGCTCTTGCTGAAAGGCTCTGGCCCTCTCCCTGCCCTGCCAGGGCATGCAGAGGAGGTCAGAAGAGAGTATCTGAGAGGAGAAGCCCAGAAGAGGGGCAAAGAGAGATCCAGAGGGCTGGAGAAAGCAGCTGCCATAGCCAGAGGGCACTTTGTAAGGGGCAAAGGCCATTTGCTGGAGTGTATAGGCAGAGAGGCCACCCATTGCTGGTGTTTGGGAAGTTATCAGAGCACAGAGCCTGGCATTGAGAAGGCACCTCATACGGTTTGTTTGAGGATTGTTTCCTACTTTATGGGAAGCAGCGGGACCTTCTAGGACCAAGAAAGAGGTGCAAGTCAAGCAGATTGTGTGAAAGTTTCACCCCATTTGGAGGGCAAGGAGCCAGCAAGAAAGCTTAAAACAATTCTGAAGGAGCTCCTCAGATGGAAGACCCAGAGCCCTGGCAGCTGGCATTCAAACTCCTCCCTATTCTCATTCCTCCCTACCTTGTTTTTCTCTATGTGGCCACTCTTCCGGTCCGCTGTGTTGTCACTAAGCTGCTTTCCTAATCCTTCCTTCCCTTCTCTATTGCGTCTCCCCTATCAAGGGTTGCCCCTCGTGTCTGCAACGCATTCCATCATTTTTCAGAATCCCCAGATTCCTTGAAGATTCTGCTCGAGGACAAGGGAAATATACAAACACTAAAGCACTGTGGGTAGAGCCGGCCGTCGATGCAGTCATTTTCAAAAGCAGTTTGGTACCCTCCTTCCCAAGATTCTGCACGGCGCACACCCTTTGTCCCAGCTATCCTGTGGCTAGGCGTATGCCCCAAAGAAGGAAAGGACCTGAGTGCACAAACCAAAATTGACAGCAGTTCTTTTGGTGGGAGTAGGAAATTGGAAACAGCCTCAAATTGCCAACTGGATGGCTCCCAGAACCCTCAAGTTCAGTTTGGATAAAACTGGAGCCATTATCTTTGCCCCTACATTCACCCTCTCCCAAATTTCTCCACAATAGTCAAGAGTGCTGACTTGCCCTGGTTCTCAACCTGGAAGTCAGCCTCCACTTCTCTCTTTCCTCACAACATCTAATCTCTTATCAAGGTCTTTCTGCTTCCTTTGCCTCTTTCTAGTTCATGCCTCCCTTCTCTTTCTCCTCGGACCCTGCCAGCACTCCAGCCGATTGGAAGGGAGAGAGAAGGAAGGCAAGGAAACTTGGAGGAAGTGATTTCAGGATGGCAATAATGAGGACCTGCCTGAGCGTGTGGGTCCCTGGGGCGCTGTTCCAGGCTCCCTTTTCTTTCCCCTCTGATCTCTGGGTGACTTCATCAGTTCACATAGTCCCTATGCAGATGGATCTTAGATCTCTATTTGGAGATTCCCATCCTGCCCAACCCCTCCAGATTTCCCTTTCAGGCTCTACGGTCCCAAGATGTCTTCCAAGATGGTTTGTACATTGTAGATGCTAACAAATGTTTGGAGAGTTGGAAAGTCTCTCTAAATGGGACGTTACATAGGATGTAATTACTTGACGAAAGGAAGGTCTAGAAGCGGTGTGATTGCCGTCCTGCCTGGTCTTGTTTGGAAGCCTTTCCATTCTTGGGAGGATTTTCCTGTGATTCTCATTTACTACTTTCTTGGCCCTTTCAGATCACAAAAGAAATTTTTCTCATGAATAGGGAACCCGAACATCCAAACTCAAGAGGCTCCAAATGTGCTCCCGAATTTTTTTGTTTGGGAATTTACATGTCTGCAAGAACTCAGTTACAATATTAGTCTTTGATAATAGTATGTCCTTGGTAGCTTTTGAGATCATACAAATGAACAAGTAACATTTTAATGATGTATTTACATCATCTACTTCACATTTATAGAGGCAACTGGCCTGGAGTCAGGAAGATCCGAGTTCGAATATGGCCTCAGACTCTCACTATTGGTGTGATCACAAACAAGTTATTTAATCTCTTGTTGCCTCAGTTTCCTCAACTATAAAATGGGAATAATAGTAACACTGACTTTGAAGGGCTGTTTTGAGGATCAAATAAGGTGTTTGTAAAGAGTTTTGCAAAACTGGAAACTTTATTAAAAGCCACATTAAAAACCCAGACTCTAAGAGAACCAACTTTCCATCAGAAAAGAGTGCTGGTCTTCATTGTCAGGAGAGCTCCCTGTTCTGTCATTGGCCAGTTTTGTGGCCTTGGGAAGACCTTACCCTAAACCTGACTTTCTGAGCCTCGGTTTCTTCATCTCTGAAATGAGGGAGTGGGCCAAATGATCTTCAAGGCTCCTTCCTGCTCTCCATTGAGGAACAGATGTAACAGCCACAAGCCACAAGCATCCACTCAGTACTTGCTACATTCCAGACACTGAGTGAGATCTCTTCCCAAGTCCATTTCTGACTCCAATCCCTTCTTGGAACGAATTCACTTTCTAATGGGGGACACAGCAAGTGCACGTGTACACATATATGTATATAAAGCAGTTAAATCCAAGGGAGTCTGAGGAGGAAAGGATTAGCAGAGTACATGTGTGTCTAGGGGGGAGTCAGGAAAGACTTCCGGTTGAAGAGGTTGCTAGAGTTGCTTCTTAAAGAAAGATAAATGAGTCTATGAGGCAGAGGCAAGAAGGGAGGGCATTCACGGATTTGATAAACAATAGATATGGATAGATGAAAGATAAATGATAGATAGTGACACATGATAGACACATGGATGAATTAGAGAAATAGTTATGTAGGGAAATGGGTAGATGGGAGAAGGATAGAAATATGTATTGATAGATAGACAGACAGATAAGTAAATGGATAGATAAATGGATGGATGGATAGATGGATGAATGGATAGCTAGCTAGCAAGGGAGAGATAGATAGATAGATAGATAGATAGATAGATAGATGAATGGATGGTTGGATAGATAGACAGATGAATAGATGGATAGATAGATGGATGGATGAATGAATAGGTGAATAGATAGATTAGATAGATGGATAGATAGATAGGTAGGTAGGTAGATAGATAGATAGATAGATAGATAGATAGATAGATAGATAGATAGATGAATGGATGGTTGGATAGATAGACAGATGAATAGATGGATAGATAGATGGATGGATGAATGAATAGGTGAATAGATAGATTAGATAGATGGATAGATAGATAGGTAGGTAGATAGATAGATAGATAGATAGATAGATAGATAGATAGATAGATAGATAGATAGATGGGTGGATAGATAGAGAGTTAAATAGATAGACAGACAGATAGATGGATGGATGGATAGATAGATGGATGAATGAATAGATGAATGAATAGGTGAATGGATAGATAGATAGATAGATAGGGAGAGTTAAATAGATAGATAGACAGATAGATGAAGGGATAGATAGATAAATAGATGGATAGATACATAGATAGATAGATAGACCGATTGGGAGAAATAAATATATTCTAAGCACTGGGGGTACAAATGCCAATTGGAAGGATGGTCTTTGCCCTCAAGGACTGACCATTCTAATGGAGGGAAGAGAACTGAAAGGGAGGTGCTGGGAGGGATTGGGGAGAAAGGCTGGAGCTGTGCATGACCTGCTATGGAAGGCTGGAGTGATGCAACAGAATCTGCTCAACATGGAATAGTCAGTGGTGAGGCACTCATCTACAATTCTATGACCTTAAAGCTCTTCGTTAACATATTCTTATCTAATTCAGCTCAGTTCTAGATCCACAAACATGTCTGAAATGCCCTTATTGTATCGGGCACTAAACTGCTTGTTCTCTGGAAGATTCCATTCTGCTGGGGAGCTGTTGAAGGGACAGACGTCTGAGGGCCTGAGTTCCTGGCACCAGCCGCTCAGCCTCTTCTCTTGCCTTTTTATTGGCTATATTTCTTTTCTTTCTGCCACAATGTCAACCTTTTCTTCGGCGCCATGTCTGAAAGGTGAATCTTGGTCAAGATGCTGACACATTCCGGGTTTAAATGTCGACGATGCAGTATATTCTGGAGAGCTTTAAAGGGTAAGAGAAAATGTCAGCTTTGTTCCAAAGTATCATGTGTATGTGGTTTTTTTTAAACTTAGAAAGTTACCTCCTCGAAACTCTAATCAGTCCACCTGGACTTTGCATTCCCTTGTTATCGTAGGCTCGTGAAGATTAGACTATGGGTAAAGAAAATGATATTTGATGGATGACTCCTCTGAGATCCCCATGTTTCTCTGTTGTCAGTGCTGGCCCAGGAAGCCATGGGAAAAGGAGTTCATGACTTCAGTCAATTAGCAGGGTCTCCTGAATCCCTCGGGATTTCTTTGATCTGTTTTATCATGTCTATTATCTTAATGAAATTTTACAGATCATCAAAAGAGACACTCGTGGAGGGGAGAAAACTCACAGTAGCCCCCACTCCTGCTGCACACACGTACACACACACACACACACACACACACACACACACAGAACTTCAGCCCAATCTAAAACTTCAGAAGTGTGCATTCCAGCTCTCCAGAGGCAAACCCCAACTGCATTAATACTAACAATGAAGCTATTTCGGTCCTTTTATTTTGACACTCTCGTTGGTGAGAAGACAAATATGTTTGATGATGATGAACCCTGGTGACCGAGTGGTTTACAATTCCCTGGAGCCCCGCTGCAGTCATTAGCTCAGATTTATCACACGGAATTCCTCACCTTCAGTACCTAATTATGTGACCTTTATTTTAATTAAAGAGGGATTTTTGCAGATGTCACTCTGTGGGCTTCAGGAGGAGTCTAAAAGGCCCCAGTGATTGTAGGAGATGTGACTAGGCTACCTCCAAACCAAATCCATTTTTTAAATTTAGGGCCTCTTCCCAATCGGTAGTGCTTTTAAACAGTGGCTGTGTTGGGCAGGTGCTTATTTAACTCCCATGATTCTCCTTCACACCCCCTAGTTCTTCTCTAGCCGAACACCTGGCTCATCCTGCTTTCGGAATTCCATCTCAATGTGTTGGCGTGGCCTGTCCTCCATGCCTAGAATGTGGTACCTTGGCATGAGCATGTCACCAAATGAAGGGTTGGCTTAGCCAGGATGTAGTTTGAAATTCTGGAGGGACCGTAAGACTCTCCGACGTCACCGATAGAGTGGAGAACTGGATGTCCAATCCATGCATTCATCCTGGTCCAGGGTTTCTCCTCCCATGAAAAAATAGGGCATTTAAAGGAAGGAGCCATCATTGTTTGTCTCGTTCTTTCTTGTGACTCACACAGAGCAGGTGCTTAATAAATACTCGATGAAGAAATGAGTCAGTTCTGGGGATGAAAGCCTTGACGTCCTCCTTGACCACTCCTTCTCCCTCTCCTTGTGTCCCGGGCAGTCACCAAGTTATCTCTTTGTCCAGGTATCTCTCCCATCTGTCCCTTTTCTCCTGATTTCCACTCCCACCTCGCAGTGCCCGATCCTTCAGAGGGATGGAATCCATGGATGCAGGCAGCCTGTTCTTTGCCTCTTGAACCCCAGTCCCTAGCCAGCTATAGAAATTGTGGCCAAGAAGCCCCCTTTGCTTCTTCCCCACCAGTTGCCTCTCTTTCTCTTCCACTTCGGCTCATTTCTTTCCGTGGATGCAGGACCCTACTGCCTGTCTTCTGAGCCACGGCACATTTGAAATTCAAGAAATACCCAAGTGCCTCCTGGAAGGGATGAGGCTGGAAAAGCCAGGCTTAGGGCAATGCCTCTGAAGCTCCATGGTCTTTCAGACGATTGAAGGAGAGGTTTATGAAAATGTCACACGTGCAATTACAAGAGGGACCGCAGGTAATGGCCAAACTAACTTGGGGAGCACAGTTTTGCTCAGGTCCAGGAAATGGAGCAGCTTGTGAATTTGGGGAGCATCCCTGAGAGACAGCATGGCAGCGTGTCTAGTGCTGCTTGTGAAGTCATCCCAAGAGGAGGCGGAACCCTGGCTCAAACATCTCTGGCCCTTCTGGACCTCCTTTTTCTCATCTATGAATGATGGGGGCTGGACCAGCTGACCTTCAACGTTCCTTTTAGTTCTTAATCTGTGGCTGTCACGCTCGCTCCATTGGATCTTCCTCCCAGTTCTGATCCTGCATCTAGCTCCATCATTTCTTTCTCATAGCATCATTGGAGTTAGAGCTAGAAAAAAAGCTCTGAAGGTGTCACTGAGGCCTTATTTTCTAGGAGAGGCCTTGGCCACATAGGGGATAAGTGGCCGAGTCAGTATTTGAACTAAGGTCCTTGAACTCCAAGGCAGAGTTTCCCCACCAGACTACACTGACCCTCCTTTTCTCCAGTCCTGTAATGAGGCTCATTGCTCTCATTGCTCTGGCAAATAAGGGCAATAGGTTGTCCTCCCATGATGGAAATGTATGCGCCCCAGAACTTCTTCCTGCTCAAAAGAATATATCCTTGCCCCAAAAGGTGAGAAAACATACTGAGGACAAGATTCAAAATGAGAAGAATTAGATTTGAATTCAGACTCTGAAGCGAGGGATGTAGCTTTGTACATCACCTCACTAGTGGCCCCTGGGCCTCAGTTGCCTCATCCATGTTAAATGGGGATGGTGACATTTGCCCTCTTTCGCAGTATAGTCGTCAGGAATTATTATTATCCCATGGTTAGAGCCAAAGCACAAGCTGAAGTGATCCTTGGGAGAGAGTGCAGTGCCCTAATTCAGGAGGCAGCTCACTTTCCCAGGAAGCTTGTGAAGCCTGAAATCCATACACTGGGTTCTTATCCTGTTTCTTGGCTTTGGGCAAGTGGCTTGGCCTTTCTGGGCCCTCCGCTGAAAAATGACTATGTGATGTCTTTACTGTCTATGTCTATGTCATAGGATTGTAGATAAATTCACTCTAAACCAGGAGGTGCCTTTCAAGTG
Organism: Monodelphis domestica; assembly: GCF_027887165.1. Taxonomy (NCBI): domain Eukaryota; kingdom Metazoa; phylum Chordata; class Mammalia; order Didelphimorphia; family Didelphidae; genus Monodelphis; species Monodelphis domestica. The sequence goes on along the minus strand of NC_077227.1, from coordinate 6,585,570 downwards.
TGCACTCGTCTAGAAGCCAAACATCTTCTGCGGAAAAGAGGATCCAAGAGGGAGGAGGGACAGAAGGCTTAATGGCGTTTGGTTTTCCATGGAAAATCTACTCCAAAGGCTCTGGTAGGTTCTATGAAGCTAGAAAACCATTGAGTAACGTCTTGGAGCTTTACTCAGGCTGCTGGCCAGGGAAGTACGGAGAGGTTCATCACCCTGAACCTAGACATGATCAGAGCCAAATTCTTTGAGCATGACAACCTATGAAACGAAGAGAACCACACGGGTCTCTCAGGCTGTGTAGACCCCTTTAACTTCTTCAGTGACAATGATGAGGGTAGAAAGAGAAAAAGAAGTGGAAGGTGCCATGGATAACAGTACCGAGGCCATCTACAAACATTAGTTTAACCCCTGGTACTCGGAATGGAAGATCCATATCTGATGGCCACTGAGTGAACATATCAGTGGGATTTCCAGCTAAAATGGAGGCCAAAAGATATCGTCAACACCTAACCTACTTGCCATGCAGAGAGTAATGCCCAACATGGACAGAAGTTGTTGAGACCATAAACTCATTCTTTGACAAAATGGCGAACTTGATTAACATGACAGTGTCACAAAACAGGAAAAAGTGTGCAGGGAAAGATGATTTTTCAGAAAGATTGACAGAAGTCCCAAATAAACCATGATAGTCTGATGACATTGACAGATGAAACGGGAAGAAAACTGGCAGAAAATGGGACACATTTCTCAGGTTTTCTGTAAATATCGAGTCTCATCTTCATGGACTGGATCCATCAAATTACTTTTAGTTCTTGTTGAATAAAGTAGGAATGACTTTTAAGAAAGGGAAGTCAAGAAGAGCTGCTTTGCCAGACCAGTTATTCCCAGAAGAAAATGACTTCATTTACAAAATATTAACAGATTGGTTTTCAAGCTATCCCAAAAAGGAAAATGTAGAAAAGTTCTGGAATAAAAAAATCATGAATAATATCAATACCAAAAAAGCCAATTGCCATCAACAGTTACTGACTCATGTGTCTGTCTTCACCTTATCATTGCTATAAAATCTTCCTAAGAACGATCTGCTCATATCTTGAGAATGTCCTTGAGGAAATGTGAGAAGAGCGTCTATAATCACCCGCCAACTATATCTCCGCAGTCACATAACCAACTGGAAGACGCATGGAATACGAGAAAAGGAAGCATTTATGGTGTGTGAAAAAGAAATAAACAAGGCAGTTGATTTGGTAGAGAAAACACATCTCTCCTGCATGAAAGTTTTTCTCATTTATGCGCTCAAATCATGAGATCCCTTTAGAGATGCATGTCTAAGATGACCTTGCTCAGTAACCCTGTGATTATGAATCTCACCTAAGGCAAAAGCTAGGTGATGCTCACTTTCTCCAGGGCCAGAGAAGATGGAGTTCCTATGGCGAGTGAGCTCCTCCAGATGCTTCTGCTTGCAGATGACCTTGGGCTGATGTTGTCAAATCCCAGAACAGTGTTGGCCATTTTTTGATGAGACTGTGATTAATCAACAGAAATAACTTTGACAATCTAAATGAAACACACACACACACACTCACACACTCACACACACACACACACACACACACACACACACACACACGAATGGAAAGACTTCTTTTCTAGATGAAGACGTACATTAAATGGGAAGTCCACTGATGTGCTCCATCAGTATTTAAATTCCTGGTCAAGGCCCATAGAAGGACAGCAAGGCAGAACTGAATAAAGGAAGGGAGTGGACAAAAAATAATTGTTCATAGAGCATCCACGATGTGCTTAGCACCATGCCACACCTTTTCTACAAATATTATCTCATTTGTTTCTCACAACAGTCCTGCAAGGTGTGTTCTTTATTATCCCTATTTTGCAACGGAGGAAATGGAGGCAAAGAGAGGTTAAATGATTTGCCAAAGACTCCTCAGGTAGTACCTGAGTCTGGATTTGAATTCAGGTCTTTTTGACTTTAGGCCCAGTTCTCTATCCACCAATGCTCTGAGCCACCAGAAACTTGGAGGAAGTCGGGGATTACATTTGTGAAATCTTGAAAGATGTCCAATGATCTTTAGCTGTTCCCTAAAACAAAAACCTCTTTTAAACTCCAATATACTTGACTGATGCCCTGTGGTTATTAATCACAGAGACCTAAAGTCCCCAAAGGTTCCCTACATGGGGCCGCGAAGAGATATGGGAAGTCCTAAGAAGGAAGCGGCATCATTTGCAACGATGACTTGTGCCCAAGAGTGGCTTCAGAAATGTCGCCTGAGAAACACAGCCTCATCGCATATCCCTACCACATCTTGCCAGGGGGCTTTCCCTTGCTGGAGGTCTTTAAGCCAAGGCTGGATGCCCAAATGGCACGTAGGATAGGGAAGGATTCTTAGGAAATGGTTGGATTCGATTCCAGCTTTGAGAATCTGTGGTTCGTCATGGATGGGCTCTGAGCACCCCTCTTGGAGACAATAGTCTTACTGATCATGGATCCATTAACACACTGAAAAATGATTTTGGTTCAGAGCAAAAACCATCAGGAGGGGTTTCCTTCCCTTGGAGAGTAAATCGATGTTTCTCCAGTTTCTTGTCTGACTTTAGTTGAGTGTCTCTCAGCGCCCCAGGCTGCTCATCTATAAAATGGGCGGAGGGTTGGATGAGGGGACCACAGAGGCCCTTCTGGCCCTGAACAGCTTCGGGATCCCACCTTGTGGCTCATCACGCCGGCGAGTAGTTCTTGAACTTTCCAAGTCATCTTTTCCATCTCACGGCTCGGCTTTGTTCTCCACCACTTATTTATCGAAGTCTTTGCAGGTGTGTGCACGGCTGAACTTTACGTTTTATGAGTTGTTCGCCGCATTTATTACTATCATCTGCTCGTGGCCAGTTATCAGGGAAAACATTTGCTCTGTAAATGTAATACTGACGGAGGTGCTGAGCACAAAGGACACAGGCTATTGCAAGCACAAAAGCCTTTATGGTATTTGGCAGGGACTGGGCTTCTTTCTCTCAATATTAAAGGTGAAAAGGGCTCGGTGTACAAATGCAAAGACATTTCCCAGCCAACATCTATGTGGAGGCCACAATGTTTTTCTTCCAGGGAAGACACATGGCTGCCTTAGAGAGAGCCTCATAATCCCATCAAATCAAACCTGCCTTTTGAAAACAGAGAAGAGCTCCAGAAATATGGAGCAATACCAGTGCCTGGACCCGGGGCTGGTGAGCGGAATTGATGTAGGGCAAGGTAAGTGAGAGGGGCTCCAATGGAAGCCTCTCTCTGCCTCGTGAGAGAGTTCCATCATGCTGTGGAAAGCCCCTCCGAGAATCTGGGAGGAATGAAATCTCCATGCCCCATTCAACTCAGGGGCTCTCTCCTTCTCTCAAGACGGTCATTTGATTCCAATAGGGAGGATGGGTTTTGAGACGTACTCCCTTGTCTTACAGTGAATTCACTGGGACTTCGAACTCATTTCAGGAAACTCAGATTTCATGAGGACTAATTGGGTAAAGTGCTCCAGAGAGAGACAGAAAGAGGAGACAGACAGACAGACAGACAGACAATGAGAGAGAGAAAGACAGAGACAGATAGACAGAGGCAGACAGAAACATACCAACAGTAAGGCAGAGGAAGAAATAGAAAGAGGAGGAAGAGAGAGAGACAGAGACAGAGAGAGAGAGAGAGAGACAGAGAGAGAGAGAGAGAGAGAGAGAGAGAGAGAGAGACAGAGAGAGAGAGAGAGAGACAGAGAGACAGAGAGAGACAGAGAGACAGAGAGGGGGAGAGGGGGAGAGGGAGAGAGAGACAGAGACCGAGACAGAGACAGAGACAGAGAGAGAGAGAGAGAGAGAGACAGAGACAGAGACAGAGACAGAGACAGAAAGAGGAAGAAGAGAAAGAGACAGACAGAGAGAGACAGACAGAGAGAGAGGCAGAGAGATAGGGAGAGAGGGAGAGAGAGACAGAGACAGAGACAGAGATAGAGTCAGAGTCAGAGACAGAGACAGAGACAGAGACAGAGACAGAAAGAGGAAGAAGAGAGAGAGAGACAGACAGAGAGAGACAGACAGAGAGAGAGACAGAGACAGGGACAGAGAGGCAAGCTTGGGTCCAGGTCTTCTTGACTCCATGGTCATCATGGTCTCCATTAGCTTGGAGTGCATTTGTATGGCCCCAAATGGACAGGTTTTTGTTCTCTTCACAGCTTTCCATCTTGAGCGAAGCCAACTGATTTCCATAAGCACATACCTGCATGCCAGGTACTTGAGATCAGAGATGAAAACTACCTCTCCCCAGCCTGGAACTAATAATTTAATTGGGAAGGAAGGGGGAGGGGAGGGGAAAAGAGTCCACACAGTTCAGGAAATCACAGGGTAGAACGCCAGTGAGCCAGCAAGGAGAAATCCACACAAAACATGGCGAGGAAAAGCCAGATGTGGGGCAGGAAGGCTTCACAGAGGAAGTGGTCCTTCGGCAGAGCTGTGACAGAAGAGAGGGATTCTGGCAAGCAGGGTGAGAGAGGTTTGACATTGCGGGGTCTGGAGGTGCCATTTTCAGAAATCAGGAAAAGAGTTTGGTGCTGAGGAAGATGTTACCTTCAGACAGAGAGGCGGGTTGCTCCAAGGTGAAAGAAGAAGAAAGAGGACGAGCCAAAGGAAGAGATGAAGCAAGCCTTTTCTTGGCATTCCATCCTGTTTATCCTCCTGCAAGGGGCAGGAGTGGCCATGGGCCCAGCCTGGGAAGCAGGAGATTCAGGACCCTCTAAGTCTGGTGTAGGTCATGTGAACCTTTCCCTGTGGGCCACTTAGTCTCTTCCCTGCCCATTGCCTGGGTTCACCAGCTCTGACCTGCCTTCAGCAATCCCGGAGGTCTGAAGGTGAAGGTGGTCATGGCTTCAACAGTGAGAGCAATAAGAAGGCTTGGAATGAAGTGGGGTGTCAGAGCGCCCATCGGGTTCCCCTTTCTGCCCTCTTCACACACACCAGCTCAGACGGGGTGGGGGGGGGGCTTAATACAGCTTTGTAGAATAGGTCCTGGCTAGAGCTTTTCTAGAAGGGGAGGGGGAACAAGGATGGGCTTGCCTTCTATCGCTGACTGGATATCCTTTGGAAGGGGACCCGGAAGCTCTCTTGGAGTCTTCTTCCATCTCTAAAACCACTGACCCCTCTAACCAGATTAACGATGCTAGAAAGAACGGCTCTGGCTTCTGTGGCACACGGCAACATACAAGTCATTTTATTAACAGCAGTCCTGAAATGGAGGTGGTTCAAGAATTATTATCCCAATGATCGAGGATGGAGACTCTAAGCGATCACCTGAGTACAAATATCAATAATATGGAAATAGGTCTTGATCAATGACACATGTAAAACCCAGTGGAATTGTGTGTTGGCTACAGGAGGGGTGTGGGAGGAGGGGAGGGAAAGAACATGAATCCTGTAACCATGGAAACATATTCTAAATTAATTAAATAAATACACTTTTTTGAAAATGCAAAAAAAAAAAAGAATTATAATCCGAAGCCACAGATGAGGAAACTGGTTAATATTTGTTCATTGATTGATAAGGTCCCAGAGCTAGTTAAATGTCAACACCAGGATTTGAACCCACAACCTATGACTCCAGGTCCAGTGTCCTGCCCAATGAGCAACACTACCTTTCTATAGACTATGCAGACTTCATTATTGCATACTAATTGGTGTAAGAGAAGAAGCAAGTCTTCCAAGGCTAGCTCGAGTCTTGTCTCTTCTAAGAAGCTTTCCTGTAAATTCTGCGGAGTGCTGAATTTCATGCTGACTAAATTCTGGGCCTGAAGGGCATTGCAGTATGGAATGCCAGGGCCAGGGGGCCCCTTCGAACATAGGATGCTGGACCTGAAAGAGACCTTAGGACATCAGTATTGGAACAGGCCCCAAAGCAGAAACATGGCGACCCATTTCTATGGAACATTAACGTTTCCAAAGCACTTACCTCACCATGAGGCCGGTAGGATCGCTAGCATCTCAGACAGTTTACAGTTGAGGAAACTTTTGCCTCCCAAGATGGCAGCCCAGACTTGATGAAGGCATTTTGGAAGCCTGTGCCTGGATGTAGCCCTATGGGTGAAACGCTCTTCCCTTCACGCCTTGGGAAGGCAGGCAAAACCAGACTTCCAATGGTCGCTGCTGATGTGTCCTAAGGCATCTCCACCCACAAACCTCTTTGGGTCCCCATTAGGTCCTTTAGGGCAGAAAAGGAAAAAAACCAAACTCCTGAGTGCCACCAATGACAATCTTGTTGCTTGTAAAGATATGTTGATTCTTTTCTAGGGAAAAAGAATCGGAGTTGTTCTTCCTCCTCCTCCTTCTCTTCCCTCCTCTTCCTCCTTGTCCCCAAGCCATAAATGGTTCTCTCCAATGTCTGGTCGGTCCCTGCCCTGGGCTAGGAGGAAGACAAGTGGACTTATCCACCCGGGATACTGGCCTGTGGTGGAGTCGTTGTCGTGCCTTTTCTTTCAACTGTATTTATGGTAGAAAGCTCAGGCTATGCTACCTAGTTCGCCCCCTTCCCTTCATCCAGCAGAGATTTATGAGGCAGCCAGCCAGAGGAAGTGGCACAGAGATGTAAATAGAATCCTGTGGCAGATTGACTTGGATTTGTTTTCTCGGTTTGTTCAGCTGCATGTTTTATGTCTTCTCTACCTGTTCTTTTGTGAGCCTCCTCCTCTCCTTCCCTCCCTCCTCTCATCCTTTCTTCCTTGGCTTTTTTCATGGGCAGATGGATAACAAGGTCTCACATTTCTATAGGCTTACAGTGTGCCAGGCACTGTGCTAAGCTCTTTACGAATATTATCTCACTGGATCCTCAGAACAACCTGGAGAGGCAGGAACTCCTATCATTCTCATTTTACAGATGAGGAAACGGAGGCAACTCGCCTGGGGATTACACACTGCCTGGGGCTGGATTTGAACTCATGTTGTCCTGGTTCCAGGCAAAGCCACCCTCAGAGAGGGGGAGAAGGACCTGCAAATTTTCCGAGCTTTAGTTTAGCCCTTGCTACTTCTCCCAACATTGGGGGCTTTTTCATTCACGCCTTCTTGGCCATCTTTCTTCAACAAGGTCACGTCTCCTTCCTCGCTGGTATCTCCTTTCACAATATCCCAGGAATGTCGAGAGCAGAAATCAGACCCCGAGAGGGCCAGCAGCGAGCCCCGTGTCACCAGGCTGCTGAACGGCAGAAGCGGGTGGTGCACAGGAGCCGTAAAACTCCGACTCCGGTGATCCGGGGCGGTGTTGCGGACAGGCCGGCCTTGCCTCCTCCCTTCCTTGGGCATCCCCGGTCCAGGGGCATCGCAGAGGCGGCCACCGTGGGGCGACGGCCCTCCTGTTTGCCGGGGAGATGGGGATGGCAGCGAGGTGGACGCTCGTGTCCCCCCACGGCCTTCATCTGGAATCTCCTTCTGTGGGACCAAAGGGAAGCCGCCACAGAGACCCGAGGCTTCCCCCGTACCCAGAGCCCGGCCACGGCGGGCCAGAGGCTTCCGTCCAGCCCACCCTTGGCTTCGCCCTGGGCCTGAGACACCCAAGGTGCCACAGCCCGGACAGGCACAGCTTGTCCGTACCGAGGGCGGCGCAGGCCGAAATGCATCCTTCGGTGCTTCCTTTAAGTGCTGCCGACAAGCTGGCTGACAAGATATTCAGGGAGGATGCAGGAGTGTTGCAGAAGCACTTCGCATCAAAGTCCCTGCAGGGGCGCCGGGGCTTCTGCAACTTAGGCAAAGCAGGCATGAGAAAGCGAAGCCGGGGCAGGACGGGAATGAAGAGCCGGGAGTGGGTGCTGGGTGCCTTGATGTGGAAGCGGGACAAGAGGCCTTCCCTGGAGGCCGGGCCCGGAGGACAGAGGAGAAGGCTCGCTGTCCAGCCCATTGTGTCCCCGGGCATCAGGACCGGGAGAGGACAGGACTGGCCACAGCCTCGGAAGAGCCGGGGTGGCTCAGGCTAAGTGACAGGGATGGAAATGGCCCCAGGGGAGCCGAGAAGGGTGGGGGGCGCCTTCAGAGCGGGGGCACTCGTCGTTTCTGCCCCAGCCGGTGAAGGATCCTTGTAAGCTCCACGAAAGTGCCGGAGCCGGCAGGAGGGGCGAAAAAGCGCCCCCCGTGGGAAGGTCATTCCTGAGGGGTTGTTACAGGGACGGAGATGGGAAATGATCAGAGATATTGGAGAGACTCTGAAGCCCTAACAGGCTGCCCACCCAGGTGAGCCCAGCCGCTGTCTGCCGCCGCCGGGCCCCTGGCGTGAATGCCGCCATCCATCCCCTGCTTCCTCAGGGCCGCCTTCCCCGAGCTTGAAGAGTCGCTGTCTTTGGAGTGCAGGTTTGCAAACTGAATCTCTCCAGACTTTCTCTGAACGCAAACTTGGGAGGTGACGAGTCCCTCCCCAGCTCGGCTTCTCCTCCTCTCCTGGCAACAAGTGCGTGTTTGGAGGCGCCTCTCCCGCTCCAGGGATTTCCCAGCCAGTGTCCCGTGGATCAGCGGAGGCAGGAAACCCGGACAGGGACGGAAGGAAGATGAAAGCGCTTCCCCCTGCCACGGCCTCCGGTGCCTCTGCGTCCCCAGGCTGTCCCGGGAATTCTCTGGAAGCTTGCCCGCCTCCGGGGGACGAGAAGCAGCAGTAGTACGTCCGCGGCTGGAGTTCAGCGCTCCCTCCATCTTTTCCATGCAAAAGCAGCCCTGTGGTTGGGTCCGGAGGCGCCATTCCTTGGACGGGAAGCAGGCTGGATGGGCTGGCCATTGGCCGGATGGACCCGTGCGGACTTGTGCTCTGCCAGACTTAAAGGAGACAGGTCAAAGGTTTGACTGGTGAAGAGTCTGGGACCAAGCGTTGGAGCTGAAGCCCCCCGTTCTCCATCCCCACAAGTCACGTGACCCTGAACAAGTCACGGAACCATCCTGTGTCACCACGAACTCTTCCAAAGTGTAGCCTTCAAAGCAAATGTGGATTGGATCGATCCCGACACTAATGACATTACTGGTCCAGGAAAACCAGCCGAGCAGCCACGCCCCTGATATTTCAGGCTGTGCCATCTCATCCGCAGGTGATGCTCCTCACATTTCATCCAAGCCCCGTGTCACTGGCCCACGGCCCCCTAGAACATAGCCAGAGAAGACCCACCAGCCTGCCTGGGCACTTGGTCACCTTCTTTCCATATTAGGAGAAGGCAAAGGTAGCACGAGGACCAGTCAGCATTCGAACTCGAACCCCTGCTTCCTCCAAATGGCCGGCTCCTCTTTGATTCTGCTTATGCCTTTCTTTGAGGAGATCCCTTACTCTACTTTCCCTTCTTCCTTCCTTGTTTGTAATGGGTTGGAAGATGGTCCCACCCACCACGAGCTTCTCATTGCCCTTTGATTTCCAAGAGCAGTTCTTTGGAATCTTTCACACCGGACAAGCACCCCGGAATAGTGGGATGAAAGCGACAGACAATGAGCCTTCATGTCAGGGGGGGAAAGCACAAGAAAATGAGGGGCCATCAGAGAAAGGAGAGAGGCTGACATTTACAGCACAGCCCTACGGCCGGGCACTGGGCTCAGGCTCTCCATGTATAATCCTGATGGTAATGATAGTGGTAGTCGCTAACACTGCCAGAGCCCTTCTTCTGTGCCAGGCACTGTGACAAACACTACAATTGTCATCTCACTGGGTCCTCCCCAAAACGTTTGGAAGGAGGTACTATTTAATCATATTATATATATATATATATATATATATATAATGTTAAATTATAAATCCATTTTACAGATAAGGAAACTGAGGCAAACAGGTGAAGTGATTTGCCCAGGGTCACACAGCTAGTAAGTATTTGACTCTGAATTGTTTTAACCCTTTCCTTCCATCTTGGAATCAATACTATGTCGTGGTTTCAAGGCAGAAGGGTAGTAAGGGCTAGGCAATGGGGGTTACATGACATGCCCAGGGTCACCTGGCTAGGAAGTGTCTGAGGCCAGATTTGAACCCAGGACCTCCTATCTCTAGGTCTGGCTCTCCATCCCCTGAGTTACCCAGCTGCCCCCTGGACTCTGAATTTGAACTCTGGTCTTCGTACTGTGCCACCAACTACCTCATTAAAATGAAAAGGATGTTGTGATTTCCCCAGTATCATCCAGCTCCTTCTCCTCCTGTGCAATTCTGGTTCCAAAGCTTTTTCTCATGAGTTATTTGTCTAAGATAGATATTGTTCATAATACGTCTGTCTATAGAGATATATAGGGTACAGGCAGATAGGCAGGCATGCAAATACTCACAAATAGATACATAGGTAGATGTATAGAGAAAGATGGATGGACAGAAAAAGAGATAGGCAGATAGATAGGCAGACAGACTGACTGACTGACTGACTGACTGATACAGGAACTCTGCAGAACATAACTTAAACTATCACATATTAGCCAATTGGCATTCTGAGCTGCTTGGTTTTTCCAGACACCTTCATGCGGTGAGCTATTTCTGTACGTTCTGGGACTTGATTGCATGAGCAAAGGGAGCCCCCTTTCCATCTTGCCTGAGGACATCACTCACCCCTCTGCCCAGCAGCCCAATGGGAGAGCTTCTCTCCCTGTCTGGGGTTCGGGGGAGGCTCACATGTGGTATGAGGGTTGCAGTTTGGGTTTCTAAAAGATTCACCATCACTGGCCTGGCCCTAACTGCTCTTCTGCCTTGGAATCAATACACAGCCTTAATGCTAAGGTGGAAGGTAAGGGTTTAAAAACAAACAAACACTTGGGACTGTGGGCATATGAAGCTCCTCATCAAGGTTCTCTCCGTGGTCTTTTTTGGGTGATAACGAGGGTTGCCATTTCTCTACCTCAGTTGCCTTCTCCACAGATCTTGTGAATCATTTGTTTAATGATCAGAAATTGGGTCACCTCCTGTATGGGGAAACTTTGCTTACATATGATTTAGCTCTGTTGCCCTCCTCATCTTTGTTCCTTCCAGTGTCCTTTTTTTTGCCTCATCTGTTTACACTCAGGACTGAGATGGATGTTCAAGCCCAAGTGTGGTTGCTCCACAAGTTCTTCACCTTCAGGGTGAAAAAGTTCTATAGATTTCATTTTTTTCAGAAATCCTTTTGTTGCCCTCTGCTAGTCTTACTCTTTTTCATACCCCTAGAAAAAGTGCTTGAAGCTGTTTTTCCCCTCCCTGTGTCCTGATATTTTATGAGGTTGTATCACTTATAGTCTTCTCTCATCCTTCTCTATAAGATTTTGCAGATCATTTTATATTCTTGATCCGTGTTGCCCTTGGCTGCCCTGTCTTTCTGCTTAGCCAACGCATCAAGGATTCGCTGACTTGAGTGAGTTTTAGTTTCTCTTGTGTGACAATTGATTTCTATTGACTAAACTTCTTTACTTTAGGAAGTTACTTTAGTCAGTGTCGGTGTCCTCTCCTCCATCCATTTCCGAATTTTAGCATCTTTGATGTATTTGATTAGGTCAAGGTGAAAGTGCATTCATTGCAGACTATCCCCTCTCATTAATATTCTTTCTACTAACTTTATATTAATTTTGATCTTTGATTTGATGAGTAGATAGTATCACTTTATACAGACACTAAGAATGATTCTGGCATATGCAATGAGTTGTTCCTGCCAAGGGAACCATGACTTAATGGAATAGTTACCTTTTTTAAAACCCTTACCTTCTGTATTAGAATCGTTACTGGCTATTGGTTCCAAGGCAGAAGAGTGGTACAGGCTAGGCAATGGAGGTTAAGTGACTTGCCCAGGGTCACACAGCTGGTCTGAGGTCAGATTTGAACCCAGGACCTCCCAGTCTCTAGGCCTGGCTCTCCATCCACTGAGCTACCCAGCTGCCTCCAAGAGTTACCTTTTTCACCCATATAACTCACAAGTCTTTTCATTACTGTGGCCAGCTCCAAGTGGCCATGCTAACTCTGTTAATAAGCTTCCCAAAATGTAATTCTTTGGGCTGGTCTTTGGGCAAATCACAATCTCCTCTTTGCCTCAAATTCAGCCCCTTCCCAGCCCATTTGGAGGTTCCCCAGTCGAGTGTTCACCCCTGACTTATCTCTGGGCATGCCAAAGCTGCCATGGGCAGGGGGCATCTGCAGGAAGCCACTGACGTTAACAAGGCGGAATTTTACGACAGTAAGTCTGGGGTCGTTAAAGGTGGCAAACTGAAGCCACCTGGAGAGGATTCCGGTTCTCCTCCCTTTCCCCAAACGGTGACGCGTTTCTAAGTGCTCGCGGGGGTACTACGAAGCTTGAAGAAAGAATACGGCTCCTCCCAGAGGCTCCAGTCACCGGCTTGGTCGGACGGTCCAGCGGCACGAGAGGTGAAAGACGTTTTCCTGTCAAACGTCGTCCTGAATCAGGATGCCTTCATGTTGATGCCAGAGGCACGCAGACAAGCGGCTGTGGAAGAAGAAAGTCCTCCTCTAGCGTATACAGAATGGCTACAATTAGCACATGAAGCCCAACGAGAAAATCCGTCCAGATGCCCGTCTGATGGGCTTCTCCGGGAAGTCCTTGCCTCACGGGTCAAACGAGGCGATCCACGAGGCGGCAGGTCTGCGGACTCCACGTTCCTGGTTCCACGTAAACTGGAGCCTTCTGTGGAGAGCCGGTGTGTGGCCGAAGCCAGGCAGCGGGCCAGGCAAGCTCTCTGGCAGCCTTTGGCAACGGGGCCCCGAGCAAGCCCCGTGGACCCCACTGCAGGGCTACGAGTCACAGGGAGGGTGCGTGATCTGCATTTCTCCCCAAGAGTGTGCCACATCCATGAAGGTGCAGGTCCAAACCGCACACACACACACTACATTTTGAGAACATACATGCATACATACATACATGCATGCATACATACATACATACATACATACACACACCCACAATGATGAACAAACGCCGAGTGTTTAAAATGCTTCACACGGTCGGGTGAAATGAGACACAAGAAGAGGAATTTATCATTTAAGAGTTATTGACCGAAAAGGAACTAGGAGCAGCTGGGGGGTGGAGTGGCTGGAGGGCCAGGGCTGGAGGACCTGGGTTCAAATCGGCTCTCAGACTCTTCTTAGCGAGGTGACCCTGGACAAGTCATTTAACCCTTTTTGCCTAGTCTTTGCCCTAAATTCCCCCCTTCGGTCTGCAAAGATAAGTTCAGGGGATGTTAGCGATCCTTCCTACTTTGTAGTAAATTAGCTTCGCTCAGTCATCTTCATTAAACATCTCTCATATATACACGCAGTATGTATGTCACTGACAAGGCCTGGGTGGCCCCCGAATGAGATCTCGGTTCTAATCGTTGGGGGAGGGGCCAATCGTCGGGATCTGGAGCCCGGGGGGGGGGGGGGGGGGGGAGGGGGGGTGCCTGCGTCAGGCACGCGCCCTCCAGGGTCGCTGCTGTGGCTTCTGGGACGCCAGCCCCGAGCCCAGAAACAATGCCGGAAGCTATGGTAAGAATCCAGAAGTCAGGAGTGTGGCCAGGCGGCTGCCCGGAGACCTGCGGCTGGGCTCGCCTTGAGGGACCCCAGGAAGGGAGGAGGAGCAGCCCTTCTCTGCGAGTCTGAAGAGAATGGAAACCACTTCTCTGAATTTACCCAGCCAGGCGCTCCGCGGGGCTCTGGGAGGGACGATGTTTCTGCAGCTTTTCATGACGACAAGACCCCCGAGGAGGGGTGCGGGCATCGCCCCGGGGCAGAGCACGAGCGGCTCTAGGAGCAGCCTCCTGTCGACGTGCCGACACAAGGCGCAAGGACGCGGCCGCCTTGAGAAGGAGGGCTGGGCGTGCCGGGGAGGTTCCTCAGAGCCGACACAAGGCGCAAGGACTGGCCGCCTTGAGAAGGAGGGCTGGGCGTGCCGGGGAGGTTCCTCAGAGCCGACACAAGGCGCAAGGACTGGCCGCCTTGAGAAGGAGGGCTGGGCGTGCCGGGGAGGTTCCTCAGAGCGCTGTCTTTCCCCGACTTCTGGCCGGAAGAACTGGACCGTTTGGGGGCTGCATCATGGAGGCTGCGGTCGCCTCATCTCCTGCCCCAGCGAGGCACCCCGCTACGGCGCCCGCGACCCAGAGAGCCGTCGTGGCTGCACAAACCGTTGGGGGGAGCCCAAAGCCCAAGCATCGCCCTTTGGGGACGCCGGCCCTCAAGACGAGGTTTCCTGAAACGCGTGTGAAGCGACTTCCCCACAGACGCAGCCTTTCCCGTGGTCTCCATCCATTTCACAGCACATCTCCCTGCTCGCCGCGTGAACCTGACCGAGACGATGCTTCGTGGAGCACTGGAGGTGAGCCGCAAGGCAATGGCTTGCAGGCATCTCTGGCCTCCAAGTCCAGATTTCCCCTGACATGCTCCCAGCTTGTGCCACTGTGGATGAGCACCCACCGGAGAGACCTTGGCAGACACACGGTTGTGCTCATTCGAGAGCTGTGTGCATGCGTGTGTATGTGTGTACGTGTGTAGGTGTGTGCATGTGTGTGCATGTATAGGTGTGTACACACACAGGTGTGTGCATGTGTAGGTGTGTGCACACGCATGTGCATGTATAGGTGTGTACACACACGTGCGTGCATGTGTGTAGGTGTGCACACACAGGTGTGTGCATGTGTAGGTGTGTGCATGTATAGGTGTGTGCCCACATGTGTGTGCATGTGTGTGCGTGTGCACACACTGGTGTTCTTGGGTCATGCAAACTGGTATGGCACGCAGGTCTCAGCCCCTTTGACTTGATAAAGAGGAACCAGGGTCTCTCTGGGGGAGGACCTTCCTGCCTCATCTGCACGTGAGAAGAGGTGGCTCTAGGACCCTGCTGACCACCGCGAGAAGAGCAGAGATGCTCATTGGCTTCCCGGGTGCCAGGAGCCGGGCGCCATTTTGGATACCAAGATGACTCTGGCTGGAAGCCATTGGGGACAACCAAAGGTGGGGGAAGGAGCCTGTTGCTGGGTGACTCCCCAGGGCTCCGTCCTAGCCAGGAGGGTGATGCCTGTGGGAAGGGGAGCAGAGGCCACAGGCATTTCTTGGGCCCTCTGACGGTACCATAGCCCGTGGACTTCATGCTGTGCCCCCATTTAGGCCAATGAACACAAAAGCCAAGAGAATGGCAGCCTGCTTGCAAGGACGCCTCTTACTAGGGGGGGTTCCCGCCGCAGGCTCTCCCTTTGACTCTTTTCTGTCCCGCGGTTAAGTGCTTCTGTATTTCCTCTGAAAGGGTGGATCCGGGGAGGGAGGTCTACACTGACAGCGTTTTCTAGCCCCGCGTTGGGTTCCGAGCGTTGGCTCGGGAGGGTCATAGAGGCAAATGGCCGCATGGGCAGGGCTGGCTTCTTCCCGTGGCAGGGACGGGAGATGAGCTGGGCAGGGCATTCTCTGCCCCGGGCTTTGGACTCCTCCACAGTCTGGTCAGGGGCCTTCGAGTAAGGCTGCTCTGGTGGGCCCGCCACGCGTTCCTGGGTCGAGTCGAGCCCTTCCGCTGGGGATGAGCTGCCCGATGCCCAGGCTTGGGGGCTGTGGGGCCCCCGCAGGGCCGTCTCGTGCCTCGGGAAGGCCTTGGTGGAGAACACACACATTCGCACTGACGTTTACAGAGCCGCTGGGGGGCCTGTGGAGGAGTCACGAATCCTCCCGGGCCTCAGTTTCCTCACCTGTAAAAAAGGGATAGGGCCGTGGAGTAGATGATCGTGAGGCCCTGCCCACTCTCAATGTGAACCCCATGAGATCAGAGATGAACAGGCTTCGTACATCTCCAGACACTGCATCAATGAGAGCCGTCGTCATCGTCGTCGTTTTTCATGGTGGTGGCAGGCGCCCGGGATGGGCTCTATTTCCCGCCTTCACACCTCGAATGCCATTTTAGAGGAAGCCTCCACGTCAAGAATGATAGGCAGTCCCGTCCTCTCCCTGTGCTTTTCCTGGCTCCCTCCCAGGGTTCACCTCGTCTCTGCGCCCCAGACCCCAGCTCCCCGCTGCCCCCTCCTGGATCACAGAGGACGGGCAGGGTAGAGAGGCTCCATCGGCTCCGCAGCGTCCCCCAGGCCAGTGACTTGCAGCAGGTCGCTGGCCTCACTGTGTCACGCCCTCCCCATTAGCAGCGCTGGTGGGTGACGCGGCGGGGATGCCCCACGAGATCCCTTCCTGGGTGCCTGCTGACGCTTCCCCTCGCCTGGTCTTGTCCCCCCCGGTCAGAACAAAACCTTCTCATGACTATTCTGGCAAACCCTTCCTCATTCTCTACGGACAGCCATTCACAAAGCAATGGGGATGGTCTGGGAACAAGGCTCCGGCCCACGCTTGTCCTCTTCCGCTTCCTCTACAGCAAGCTGCTCAGGAAGGGCGGTCGATGTATGTTTTTTGTGATGGAGTATACGTATGGGGATAAGTCTGTACGTGTGTATTAATTAGGAAGAGACTAGGCTTGGGGTCAGAAGCCCTGAGTTCAAATCCTGCCTCAGATACTCATTGGTCGTGGGATCTTGGGTAGTCATTTCACATCTGTCTGCCTCAGTTTCCTCAACTGTCCAACAAGAAGATTGGACTAGATTTTCCCCCTTCTCCATTGTCCTATGATCCTAAGCTATTGAGGTGGCCACTGGGGTTATTGTTGTGCTCCATAGGATAAGGTCTGGAGAAATGTCCTGCACAGAAAATGCACAAAAATGGCATGGTGGGGGACGGCCAGTTGGCCCCAGAAATCCCCCCCCGCCCAGAAGCCCCAAGCTTGGGTTTCTCTGACAGAACAGAACGTCCAGAGAGCCCGAGGTGCAAAGAACTGTGGGATTGAGAAGAAAAATCCTCGTTTTTAATTGAGGAAGAAGCTCCACGCAGAAGCTGTCGAGGCTTTCTCCTTTAGCCTGGAAAAACCAAGAGGCTCCTCATTGTAGAGCCAGACGACATCCTGGCCAAGGTCATCTTCAATGGAGGAGGAAATGGAGGTCCAGAGAGGGAGCAACCTGTCCAGAGTTACCTCCTTGGCAGTCGTAGTTGGGATTGGAACCCAGATCCTCTGACTCCCAGGCTGGTGCTTTCCAGAGCCCTTTGCTGAATCCTTGAAGAGAAGAGATCCGGAGGTCCAGAGCCTAATGGCCATGTTGACCCAGACATCTCCTCTCGATTGCTTGTTGGACTTTCTGAGTGCCTAGTCAGGGGCCAGAGCAGAGGGAACCCACCCAAGCTGGAGCAGCTCATCCAATGGCCGTGGTGGTCTCCTGGGTTGGAGGAGGCTGCTGGGGAAAGGGAGACCAGACAGGGGTCCTGGGATCTGGGTTCTAGTCTCAGCTCTGTTATCCTGGAGAGTTTGGACCCATCCCCTGGCTCTGAGCCTCGGCGTCCATTTCTAAAAGCCCAGTGAGTTGAGTCAAACCATTTTGAGACCCGTCACATCTCTGAAGGTCTGACTGTGGTCTTGGGTTCTCATTTGGGGGCTCTCAGTGACCAAAACAAGAAGCCCATCCCCCCTGCCCCCTAACTTCCAATGCTCCCACACACACACATGGATACACATGTGCACAGCTCATGCAAACACAAATACACACATGCACATGCATGAGCATCCATGGCACTTTTGGAAGTTTTAGGACCCTTTGTATGGTCTATGAATGTGTGTGTGTATGTGCACATAAAGGGCAGGGAGAGTGGTCCGATCCATCCACAGGTTTGGAATCAGGAAGACCTGTGTTCAAATTCTGCCTTGATGCTCAGCTCGTTAGCTTTTTCACTGTGGCCAGACCTCTTGGTCTCTCTGAGTTTCTGTGCCTACAGAATGGGGCTAATAACCATCCCAACTGCACAAGACGGATGGCGAGGAGGATGCAAAGAACTAAAGTACGTCCCATGCTTCGTGGACACATGAGCTCCACATAGGAACCGTGTGCCGAGGTCTGCCCAGCCCGATGGGGGCCCTGAGCGTCCGGACTTTCTCGGGAAGGTATCGCTGCCCCTCTCACGCAGGCGTGTGTCCCCCCAAAGTCGGCCACCAGACGGCTGGAGCTCCAACGTCGCCAGACCTCCTCGCAGAAAATGAGGGCCTGAGCAGCTGGCTGCTGGTGGGGGTGCCCTGAGCATGGAGCCCCCTTTGAACTGGAAGCTTTGGGGGGATCAGAGACAAGGAGCAGGCCAGGGTCCCCCAGGGTGGCTCTCTCTCTCCTCAAACAATGTGAATGTCTTTATCTGGGTCCATGTTGCCTCCAGCCCAACCCCGCCCCCAAACACACACACTCACACACACATACACATACACTCGTGCACACACTCACACACACACACTCATGTGTGCACACACTCACCGACACTCATTCATGCACACACTCACACTCACACACATGCACACACATGCACACATACGTACATAGTCACACACACACTCATACACATACTCACACTCACTCATGCACACACTCACTGACACTCACTCATGCACACACACATGCACACATACGTACACAGTCACACTCACACTCACACACACGCACACACTCACTGACACTCATTCATGCACACACTCACACTCACACACACACACACTCACTGACACTCATTCATGCACACACTCACACTCACGCACATGCACACACATGCACACACATACGTACATAGTCACACACACACTCATACACATACTCACACTCACTCATGCACACACTCACTGACACTCACTCATGCACACACACATGCACACATACGTACACAGTCACACACACACTCACACACACATACACATACACTCGTGCACACACTCACACACACACACTCATGTGTGCACACACTCACACACGCACATGCACACACACATGCTCACACACATACACTCATGCACACTCACACACACACTCATGTGTACACACTCACACACGCACACACTCATGCACACACTCACTGACACTCACTCATGCACACACACATGCACACATACGTACACAGTCACACACACACTCACACACACTTGCACACTATGGAAGCCCTAGGAGGAGCTCACCAATGGGAGAAGTCGTCTCCTAAGCACTATGACCAAGCTGTGCTCCTGGCTCTCTGGGATTCCATCCTACTTGGCTTCCTTGAGTTTTCATTCTTGCCTCTGCACAGGAAAATAAATACAGAGCAGAGACTAAAGAAACCCAAAGCAGTTTGGGGGCTCAGAGAAGACCCAAAGACCTGGGGGGGGGAGACCCGTCTCCTCTAGTAGTTAAGACCTAGGACGGGCACGCAGGAGTCGGGAGAGTTTTCCAGAAGTGGGGCCCAGCCTGTGCTGGGCACAGACACGGAGCTGGGGGCCGAGATGTTAGGGGCCAGTTGGCCTCCTTTTGCATCCCCGAACAGATCAGGCTCTAAAGAGAGGCTGGACCGAGGCGGTCGAGGGTCTGGATGCCAGAGAAAGGGGCTGGCATTGGGGGACTTTGTGGCCCAGGAAGCCTCCTCTGAAGAGGGGGCAGCCCCACGACCCTCTGGCCCCCATGCACTTGGCAGCCGTCCACCCCAAAGGCCTCTCTCTTCCCTGAACGCTGAAGCCCTTCCTGCTCCTCCCTGGTTCTGGTTGGGGTTTATTCACAGACTCGTCCCTGGGTCCCAGCTGGGAGGAGCCACCCCGGGGTCCGGGTCTGTGTTCATCCTCTCGTCCGTCCGTCCGTCCGTCCATCCGTCCATCCGTCCGTCCGTCGGAGGTAACAAAGGCAGCCCCGTGCCAGGCGCCAGGTAAACGAAGCAGCGCCGGCCCCAGACTGTCAGTCAGATTCATGAGGACGTGTGTTCCGACAGCCCAGCCAGGAGCAGGGCTCAGGAGCCGTCACCAATCAGTGGAGCCCAGAGAGTGTGGGCTACAATGAAAGGAGCCTCTCCCCCGGCCCCCTCCCCAGTATTCCCCAGGCAGGCAGACACATTCTTAAGACAATGACATGCTTGGGCAGAGATGGCAGGTCGCGGGGCTGACTTGTAGAAATAAACAAGTTGTCTTGTTTCAACATCCTCCCCCCAACTTCCCACCGCATGAAATTCATGACGGGAAGAAGGAGGCGAGTATTAATAGAGAGAAATAATTCCTGGCTTGTTACTAAGTGGATGTGACCCGGGCTGGTGGCCTCTTTGAAAGAGCTCCACTGAGCGGCAGGTGCGACGGAAAGTTGGGACTTGGGGGACGAGGCAGGAGCCGAGACAGGACCACTCACGGAAATCGATGGTGATGGCTGGTGGAATTCAGCCTGCTGGTCTCCCTCGTAAGACGGTGTCTGTCAATTATCGCACAGGGGCCAGAGGGGTTGTGTCTGAGCAAGGGGAGGACGAGCGGAGGGGAAGGACGAGGCTGGGGCTGGCAGGAGGGATGGAGCTGACCCTGCTCCGAGGGGGAAAATTGGCTAATTCGGAGTAATTTATCAGTAATCGCCTGTTTTGACAGCCCCGTGTCTCGAATTTGAATGGTCCCTGCTTGGTGCCCAGCCCAGCCTGCCTCGGGTAAGAGAGAAGGAAAATCGCACTGCTCGTTGGCGAATGGTTGGATGGACCAATGGGACTGATTGGCTCCACTTCATAATATTCATCAACTGAGAGGGACTGATCCCAAACAGGCGACTGGAGTGGCGACAAGAAAGCATCTGAAGGGTAACTAGGGGAGGGCAAGCAGGCTCCTGCCCCAGGCTCCTGAAGGCCATCCTGGAAGGGTAGAAACAATTGAGCTTAGCAGCTCATTAGGAGCCTGGGAGAAGGACCGGACTGTCATCGCCTGGATCAGGGTTACTCCTAACCAGGAAAAGTCTTCCGCGAATTCTGGTCAACATCCTCCAGTTACAGACTTAGAGTCCTGAGTGACTTGCTTACACACAGCCACGATTTGTCAGACGTGGGATTTGAACCCAGATTATTCTGGCTTTTAGTACAGTGCTATCTACTCTGCCTGTCTTAGCCCTTTGTGCAAGAACAAGGAGAGAGTGAGTGAGCTGGCTCGCCATCTGGGACGTCCTTGTGAACTTTGAGCTCTGCAAAATATTTTATATGCAGGACCTTATCTGTGAGGCAGGAGCGAGCGAGATCTTATGGAACAGAAGAGGGAAGTGCAGTCAGATGACTCACTCAAGGTCACTCGGAATCATTTCCGAGGCAAGATTTGAACCAGCTCTGGCTGACTCTGAAAGAGACGCGCTTCTTTGTTTGGTTTGATTGGGGTTTGGACTGCCAGCAGCACCCCGGAACCAGCAGTCAAATGGCAGAGAAGGCAGTCAGGCAATCAGTCCCAGCGCGCTGAGGGAGGCCTGGCTTTCAGGAACCAAGAGGTTAAAGTCCTGCCGCCTCCGGCCTCGGCCAGGGCACATCTCTAGTAGATCCGTCTTGAGCACCACCGCGTAGGGGGACGTGGATGAGCTGGAGGGCTGCTGGAAGAAGCCATCACAAATGGTGACCGTCTCCGGGCTCAGGCATGGGAGGATTGCTTGAAGGGCCTGGGCAGGATCCGCCCGGAGCAGAGGAGATTCAGGGGAGCCATGGCGGCCGCCTTCACGAGTCTGAAGGGCTCCAATATCCAATGGGGAGGCTACTGTTTGGCCCCAGAGGGCAGACATGGGCACAAGAGATGGAGTTTGCAAAGGGGCCCATTTGGGTTGGATGTCAGGGCAAGTTAATGGCCAATGAGAGCGCTCTCAGAGAGGAATGGGCCTCCGCAGGAAATGGGCCTCTCCACTCGTCTGAGGTCTTTGGGTCGAGGTCGGAGGCCTCCTTTAGTGGCACTTATCTTTTCTAGGTCTGGGTTGGTCAAGATGGTGATGAATCTCCTTCCAGTTCTGTAGTCTGGAGATGCTGTGCCTTTGAGGGTAGCCCTCTTTCCACTAGGCCCCAGTGCAAAAAGGGATGCTGAGTGCACGCACACACACACACACACACACGTGCACATGCATGCACCCACACGTGCACACACACACACACAGAAACAGTGATTTCAAGGAGATGTCATTTCAGATCGTCAAGGTCTGATCAGGCCAAGCGAATGCCACTTCCTTGCGGAAGGCCGGGGATCAGCAGAATGGCCCAGATGTGGTTATGAAAAAGGAGGAAAGGTGGGCCAGAGGATAGTAGAATTCAGTGGGCAATGGAGCCAGCTGGATGGGCCTTGAGAGGCCCAGTGAGCCCAGGCTCCTCGTCTTAGAAGGCGGAATTGGAGGCTCAGAGCAGGGGACAAGGATGGGATTTGAACCTAGTCTTCTCGCTCTCAGGTCAGTCCTTTCCTGCTGTCCCACACTGTTTCTCAGCCAATCAGGAGACAAACATCCATTAAGCATCTTCGTGGTGCTTCGGTTCTGGGACTACAAAGAACGCGTCCCATTTGGAGATTGTCGAATGGCTGGTCTCAGAGGAATCCTCGTGGCGCCGTGCCATGCTGTAAGGATGGCTCTTCTGGCCTGTCCCAGGATCCTCTGCTTGGCCCTGTGATCCGTGCCCTCCATAAAGGCATGGGTACTGCCCTCATCAGACTCACAGATGGCCCAATGCGAGGAAGGCCCATGTTGGACGACTGAGTCAGGACACAAAGTCTAACCGTCCTTAGCCCAGGGCCTGGTGCATCAGAAGCTCTTAATAAGAAGCAGGGCTCGTCTTGAGCAAAGACCAGAGAAAGGAAGGAACAAAAAGGCATCGATTAAGTGCCAATAATGTGCCAGGCGCCGTGCCAAGTCCCGGCGATACGAAGAAAGGCCTGCCCTCGAGGACTGGCCCGTTGCTATCACTAGTCAAAAGAAAGACGATTTGGGGATCTGGAAGCTCGTTGAGGGCAGAGACCCTTCCTTGTCGTTTTCCCTGGCATTCCCAGCTTGTGAGCAGTGCTGGGGACGTAGAACACACCTCAGAAACAAGTGTTTGTTGAAATGCCTGTGGGTTGTAGGAGGTTTATGTAGCACTATCCAACAACAGCTATCTGGAGCGGAAGGAATTTCATGCCCATTTTACAGATGGGATTAGGTGGAGTCCCAGATTGGTTTAAAACTTGTCCAGGATCCCAAGCCAGGGCCAAAAGTGATTTCTAAGGTCAGGAGTCAGCCTCGGATTCTTCTCCCGTCCCATACACCCTACCCTCAGGAATAATGAAAAATAAAAGAGCCTTCGAACTATAGCTCTGTGTCTAGTTTCTGTGCTTCCAAAGCTTTGTATTGGACAAAGTGCCCCGAGAGCAAGTCCCGGGGCCTACAGAACAAAATAGTGGATGTGGAGTCAGAAAAGCCCAAGTTCTAATCTTCCCACAGGCACTTCCTTAGCTTTGCAAGGGTGGGCAAAGCCATGACTCTTTCTCAGGCTCGGGGGGCCCCATCTATAACATGTGGACAATCCCAGCCCCTCTCTTATGGACAAATGAGCCAAGGGATGTCAGGGCGTGCTGAAGGCAGGATGAGGCAGGAGCCCCTCTAGGACGGTAGAGAGCCGAAGCCCTCTGGAACAAGAGTTGCATTTGGGAAGGGAGCAAGATTGCTGCAGGGGAGAGAGCTTGGTTCATCGCCAGGCCAAAAGAGAGGCTTGTTGGGCAAGTTCTGGCCGCAGGGCTGGCCTTGGGGTCTGTGATGGGCTGCCTGGGGGGCTCAGGGCTTGTGGACGTGGGCAGATGCCGGGAGCTGCCTGATTCTGGGGACCTTCCAAGAGTACCATCTCCAGGCGCTCAAAAAGGGCACGCAGGAGCAAGGTTCACCTGCAGGGTTTCCCAAAAGGAACTGGCCAAGGTAGCCCGCATCCGCCAGAGGCCGCCTTAGCTTACTGCAGGCAGGATTGGGTGGAGGGTCCGGCAGAAGGCGGGGCTGTGGACGCTTTCCCTTTGGAGGATTCGGTGCGGGATGTGCCCTGCTGGCCTGAGCCCCCTTTCAGATGGCGCTGGTGGGCGGCTGAATCCTCGCCGGGTTGTGTTTATTCTATGGCGCGCCTCATTACTGGGAGGTGTGCTGCGGCTCTGCCTTAGCACAGGCTGACCCCTGCCCTCCCCACAGTGGGCGGCTCTGCAGATCTCCTTTCTGTTCCAGATGACTTGCTGAGCCAGCAGTCTTGGCGAGGCGAGTGAACACGCCTTTCCTCGTTCCATATGTACGCGGGCGCTAATTAACGAGGAGCGAGCCTCCAAACAGCCAGTCCGGGAGACCTCCATGGTTTCCGCGTGTCTCCAAAGAGAAGCGGAGCCTTTCAAGAGCCCAGCCTTCAGAGCCTCCTCGCAGCGGCTTGCAGCTCTTTTCTCACCCACAACCTTAACTGGCGCCCCTCCCGCGCATTATTCGCAGCTTGGGCTCTCCATGGCGTCTTTGATTCAAAGGCGTCCCTCCGGGAGCGCCTTTGGTCACCATCTGTCAGCGAGCTGGGGGTGTTGGTGCGACTTCAGGAGCCCTTCCTGCTCTTTGGACTCTTCCCCAGTCCGTCCCAGGCACTAACTTCCTAGGCTGGCCCATTGGGCTTGGCACAGCCCCTTTCCCCAAACCTCCTGGTTTAGCTAGTGAACGTGGCCGGTCAAATGGGGAGGTCCTGCGGTTGGCAGTGGATGGCAGTGAGGGTTAGCGGTAAATACACGGCTGACCCCCGTGGGCCTGCCCATTGCGTCCAGGATCCAGTCTAGACTTCTGTGTTTAGCATTCAGAGCCCTTCACAAGCGGATTCCAGACTTTCTGAGCTCGTTGTTGTTGTTCCGTTGTGTCCGGCCCTTTGTGACCCTGGAGAGGGGCCAAGCGTGTAACCCAGGCCTCGTTCCTCGCTGTGCCCAGCGGTCCAGCCAGGGCCTCCTTGCAGCTCTTCACGCATACATTCTGTGGCCCATCTTGGTGCCTTTTCCCAAGCGGGTCTCCACGGCTACAATGTGGGGCTTTTCCCCTCCACCTCTGAGAATCCCTCCCTAGAGGTCTGCTCGGGTGCAAACTCCCATCCCAACGTTCTGACCAGCTCCTGCCTCCCAAGGCTGCCTGGGATTGACTTGGCCTGTATTTTCAGCTCATTTATATGCCTATGTGAGCCTCCAGACAGACTGGGAGTTCTTTGGGTGTGGAGTTATAGACGGTTGGTCTTTGTATCGCCAGAGCGGCACCCCTGTAATACTTGGTGCTTAATAGATGCTTGTTAAAGCACTGGTAGGGAAGTTCTTGGCCTACAGTTAAAGAAGATTGGATACTGTCTCTGTGACCCTGGGCACATCACTTCACCTCTGCCTGCCTCAGTTTACCCAAGGTAAAATGGGGCACCTGATAGGGTTGTTGGGAGGATATTTGTAAAGCACTTAGCTCAGCTGGCATATAGTATAGGTACTTAACAGATGAGTATTCTCTTCTCTCCACTGCCAAGTATGGCCCAAATATTCCTACTGCTGGTGATTTAAAACAAAACAAAACAAAAACAAGAATGTTTTTATTTCATTAAATATTTCCCAATCACACGCAAAAATTTAATATTCTTTTAAAAGATTTTTGAGTTCTAAACTCTCTTTTTCTCTGTCTCTGCCTTTGTCTCTGTCTCCCTCCTTCTGTCTGTCTGTCTGTCTCTTCCTCCCTCCCTGCCTCCCTATCCCTCTCTCCTCCTTCTCTTCCTCTCTGCCTCTCCATCTTTCTCTCTGTCTCCTTCCCTCCCACCACTCTCCCACCCCTTGAGAAGGTGACCAGTTTGGTACTGATTCTACATGTGAAGTCGTGCAAAATGTATTTCCATGTTAGCTGTGTTGTGAAACACCCCCCACCCCCCCCCAGTAAAGTCCAAAATGAGTCCGCTTTGCTGTGCCCTGAGACTTCCTGGGGGTGCCTTTGGGGGCAGGCACCGCTCTTCCTCCTGGCTCTTTGGCTCTGGCTGGGCCCCCTGTCCTGATGGCTGTGGCTCTGTCTCCCAGTTTCAGTTGCTGGTGATTCCTAGGGAGGATGAGGTCCATGTCTTCAGCTCTGCCCCTCATTAGCCGCAATGTCTTTGTCTTTCTAGCTGGAGTGTAACGAGCCTCCTAGGATGTCCCTCCACCACCCTGAAGCTGTGTGCAGAGTTTGGCCCCTGATCATGAGCCTGGAATGGCTGTGCTCTTTGGGAATGGGTGGCCAAAAGGCATCCTGGGTGTCCAAGGAATCCTGGGGAGGAATGTTTTAAAGCAAACCTAAACATCTCTCGGAAAGCCTCCATTGTGTGAGTGTGGAGAAGAGATTCTAGATTCCTAAAGGCAGGATCCAGGAGAGCCTTTTCCTGAGTGGAAAGTGGAAAGGCTCTGAGGCTGTGGGGCAGGGGAGAACCAGCCTTCCTTAGTCTGAAGAGGCTTCTCAGCTCCAGGCTTTGGCTCTTAGCAGCCTACTTGATGAGAACATCATCATCAATGTCATCAGTGCTAATAATCCATCCATCCAAAGGGGCCACAGAGAAGCCTTCATCTTGCACTTTCCCTCAATCACAAAGTCGATCACTTCAGCTGCCCATGGAACACTCCATCGAAAGCTGAGTATCAAAGAAGAAAAGTGGGATAGTGACTTGGGCTCGGATTCTCTCTCCTGTGCCCTAAGAACAAAGTGATGCTCATGACTGGCCTGCACGTGGCACCTGAAGGCTCGAAGGTCTCTGGCACCTATGATTTGATCTGATCCCTCCTAAACTTTGAGAGACATGTATGTGTTCATGCTCATGATTGCCTTTTTGCACAAGTGGAGACTGAGGCTCAGAGAGATGATTTGAACGAAGGTCTTCCTGATTCCAATCCCAATATCATTCCCATTTTAATCCTCTCTGTCAAGGTGAAGAGGGACCAGTTGGCAATAGCAAGGGGAGAAGCCATGCTGTTGACAGCTTGGATGCTTAAATGGAAGCCAATTGGTCCAACGTTGTGAATGGAGGAATGCTGCTGTGTCTGGATAACTCTTCGTCCTTCCTCCACTGCCCTGTACTTTTTGCATTCTGCAGAATCTATTGTGGTAGAAGCCCAAATCGGAATTTACCATCGTCCTGCACAACGGAGCCCCTACCCTCTGGCAGGCATCCTGTCCTGTGTGCTACAGCACTTGGAGAGGGCCAAGAAGGAAATGGTCTCTGGAAATCCTGCTTGTGTCTTGGCAGGAGGAGAAGCCGCTATGCCCCTTGTCTGAGGCCCCTCTTGCTGTGTGTGGTGAATGCCAGGGCATTTGTGCATCTTCCAGGGGAAAACGGATATGTTGAACCACATCCAAGAAGAGACCATCCTAGAGTCTATCTCGGCACCATTTCCACTACTGGAAGCACTCGAGCCGAGATGTGTCCGGGTCACCAGTTTTTTAGCCCCCTTCCCTTGCCTATCAGATCACCAAATTTATCTTCATTCTGGCACAAGACTAAGGGATGCTTGGCCAGCTCCCAGACTTGGGCAGCTATAAACCTCGGTATCATTTCCATTGTTGGAGACATTGCTGTGGATTGAAAACCAGTCAAATGACATAGAAGAGGCACAGTGACCAGATGCTCCACAGCTCCACTCTGCCAAGGCCCAAATGAGAAGCCTGAGCTTTGGGGAGCTTCCGATGGGGAGGCGACCACTCCTTGGTCAGGCTGAAGTGGAAACTCCAGAAGGAGCCCGCTGGCCTTTGGTCAAGGGATAAGACATGAAGGTCTGGAGTGATCCGGACTATTAATGTGGTCCGTCTGAATATAGACTTTAAAAGGAAATGGTGATGGTGAAGCTGGCAATGGCCTAACACATTTGCACACAAAGTTGGAGCAGTCCATTGGATCTCTCTGACATTTTTGTTTATTCTACAACTTGGGCAAAGGAAACCTGTCTTAAGTTTTCATGAAGCTGCTTCATTTTTGCCTTCTTTAGCCTTAAGAATGGGGCCTCTTCAAAGAAAGGTACAAATGCTCAATGCGATTCTAAAAGACGGCTCCATTTTTAAACATAAATACATTTTAGCTCATTTATTACACTCCCTGTTGGAAGTCCATAGCCTTGCTTGCATGATGATGTATAGAGTATAGAATGTGAGGGATGTCGGCCATCTTTCCCCATGACCCAGCAGATAGAATTAGAGATGTAGAGACAGGAAGATCTGAGTTTTAATTCTGCCTTGGCCACTTGTTTTATGGGTAAGTCCATTTCTAGGGAACTTAATTTGTTAAATTCTCAATAGTATTTTGAGGCTTCTATTTGACAGAGATTTTTTAACATGTTAATTCATGAAAAATTGTGAGGTTCTGGTATGTAATTCTGGACACTGGATCACCTATTTCCACCAACCCACCCTCCCATCCATCCATTTATCCATCCATCCATCCATCCATCCATCCATCCATCCATCCATCCATCCACCTGTCCATCTTCATTCATTCATCTATCTATCCAATCATTCATTATTCATCTATCTATCCATCCATTCATCCATTTATCTATCTATCTATCTATCTATCTATCTATCTATCTATCTATCTATCTGGTTGTGTTTACACTACTCTAGTTCTCAGACTAACTTTTAATAATCACTCTAAAAACTTACTTTTCTCATACTAGTAAGGAGACTTGGCTCATGGTGGCTCAGTCGATTTAGATTCAGGTCTAGAGATGGTAAGTCCTGCATTCAAATCTGGCCTCAGACATTTCCTTGTTGCATGACCAATGGCAAAGTCACTTAACTCCCATCGATTAAACCTACCACTCTTCCCCCTTGAAACTCAGCATTGATTCTAAGATGGAAAGTAAGAGTTAAAAAAAAAAGGACTTGCATCATACTGAAAAGAATGCTAGAAATAACAAGAGCAGCCAGCCTTTATGTAGAGCTTCAAGGTTTATGGGGTGCTTTAAATATTATCTAATTCCTTCCTCACAACAACCTGAGGTTTATCCTCACTATTTATAGTCAATAAAATGAAGGAAAACAGGTTAAGTTACTTGCCCAGGGTTACATAGCTAGGAGGTATCTGAGATCATCTTTGAACTCACATCTTGCATTTAAGTTCAGTGCTCTTTTCACTGCACTTCCTGAATTTGAATCTTAGTTCTGCAGCCAAGAAAACTTTGCTAAGTCCATTACGCATTCTGGGCCTCAGTTTTACCATCTGTAAAAGGGCATTAGGTCATAGGACCTCTGAGACTCTTTCCAGCTCTCAGTGCTATGATCTTGCATCTTTTATGCCATATTGTACATTCAAGCTGGTATCAGTATTTCCATGACTGACCCCATGAACCAAATGCCCCTCCATTGTTCCTTGGGTTATTACAATGATTATTTCCTCATAATGATCTTTCTCCTCTCAAAAGGCTCTCTCTCTATCCCTTTGGTGTTTCCCCCTCTTCACCTTTTTCTCTTCCCTTCTGTCCATCCAGCCACTCAGTACACAGTATTGATTGTGAGACAGAAGATAAAGAGTTAAAAAAAAAAGAGTTAGTAGATGGGCCAGAGAGGTGGGTCCACAGATTTTGGGGATGCATTTATTCCACTGATGCAGTTGAAAAACAGGGAAGGAAGAAGAGAATACACATTAATCTAGTACCTACTATGTGCCAGGCACTCTTAGGGCAGAAAACATTGTTTAAAATTCTGTCTCTGACACTTACTACCTCTGTGACCTTGTAAAAGTCACTTCCCCTATGTGGGTCTCTGTTCCTTCATCTGTACAATGAAAGAGATGAGCTGGATGATAGCTAAGGTCACTTCTAGCTCTGGGAATAAGATCCTAAACCCTGTCATTGCTTCCAGCAATATAGACGCCCAAGCAATACTGCTGCAACTCTAGAAGACAAGATGGCGGACATGGTGGGAAGAGTGGAGAAATTCAGAAAGTCATTAGTATGTGCTAATTAACTCCAATAATAACATTTTGAATCAGTGCCTGGAAATGCAGTCAACTTGGTTCTGTGCCAGATGCCATATCTTTGCTTTCCTCTTTCAGGTTTTCATGCCTCCATTTTGAGATCTGACAGGGATGGTCTGCTTTTGAAACATTTTACTGGGGGCTTTCTTTAGTGAAAAATTTTATAGCCTCCCTCAACCATGTAATCTCACTCAGCAGCTGCTGTTGATGTCGGCCAGTTAGGTGTGGAAAAGGGAGAAGTGAATGCTTTTAATGGAAAAAATATCACAGCCCCTTTCCCCTTCACTGCTGGGGAAAGGCAGAGCAGGGCTATGTGAGCAGGCGCCCCCTTCCCAGCTCTCCAAGCAGTAATCAAATCTGGCCCACACAGTGCCAAGTATCCTGGGCTGCCCCATCTGCCATCACCACCTGGGAGAATTTTCTTCCTCTTTTGCACTAAATAATCAATTACAAGATTCTGGGGTTGTTTCCTCCCTTGTTTGTTACAACTGGCCCAAGACCCTGCTTAGGAGGCTGAGTAGTCTGGAATGAGAACCCCAGCTGATGCTTTGGAGAACTCCGCGGTGAGTGGCTGTGGGGTTCATTGGCGAGCCAGAGTTGAGGTATTATCAGGAAATATAAAAGAAATAGAGAGCAGAATTAGGCTTGAGAAGTTAGCGAAGGGCCGGCGTCAAGGAGAAAAGAACAAATACATATTAGGAGCTTACTATGGTGCCAGGAATCCAGCTTGTGATTGGCCTCTTTAGCATTTCCACACTGATGCGCTCCCAGAGCCCTTGACTATTTCAAATTCTAGGAGTCTCCATGTGTGATCGCACATGATGTACCCTTGAGGTATCACATGGGTCATGGCGGGTGGTGTCTGGACGCCTCTAGAGAGGTCCCTTGCTGTGTGATCCACCAGGACTGCTGGGCTCCGGCTGAGTCTATTCTCTCGGCATTCTGGTCCAACGCTATTTAGCTCTGTTTGCTGCCCATAGAATTTTGGGGATTCCAGCCATGGCATCTGTTTCCTGCTACTTAGAAGAGAAATGCTTCCTGTTTAGACTTGAGGCTGTGTTGCAAGGAACCAAGTTCATCTTTCGCATACAAAAACCCCAGATTTCTTCCCAGGCTGGCCAACTCCACAGGATGTGACAACCCAGGGTAAGTCAGTCCCTGGTGTAACTGCTGCCCTCCATGGTAATCGTTTGCTCCTCCTGTCTGAAGATGACAATTCACTCAAGAGTTCTCCAGTTGGTCTGGACGCCCTCATGGAGGTCTGGTGATTTGCCTGGCAGTCTGTGGCACAACAGAACGGCAAGTGGACTTGGAGTCTGGGGATCTTGTTTGGAATTCAAGCTCTGCCCCTGAGGACCTTCTCATCTTTGAGCAAATCAGCTCCCAACCTGGCCCTGTTGCCTTCTCTGTAAAAGAAAGGGCTTGACAAGGTCCCTTCCAGGACCCTCTGTGACCATGGGGAGGGGGATTTTACGAATGACGTCTACCCACAGATCATACTGTTCTTGTGTCTTAACTCACTGACCATACAGACCTTTAGATAAGATGGATCGTTGGATTCCTCGAGGCATCTGTGATTCTACCAATACATGAAGCCCCTTCATAGGTGAGACAAAGAGCTTCTGTATTTAATTAAAGAGCTGGACATTAGCAGTTAGCATAGAAGCCAGCCCATTAGCAAATCCGATTCATCGATTTCTGCTTTTTTAATAGAGAAAAATCATCTAACTGTGTCATTTTGCTTTCATATTCCATCCCTGGTAAGATGAGTGCAAAGTACATGTGTTTGCCAGGATCTCAGCAAAGCTCTCTTTAAATAGCATAGGTCAAACGCAGAGGCTCATTTCCACGAGATTTTTCCATTGGTGACAAATTCACTTTCATAAGAATGTCCTGGAAAGGGTGGTTTCAACATGCCACCCTTAGCCTAAAACAAAAGATAGAGCTGAGAGATGGAGCAACTGTCAAAAACTGTCACTAAAATGGTCAATGGTTATTTAGGAGCATCTGCTTAATTGGAATTCCTACCAGCCATCCCTCTTTCCAATCAGGCCACCTTCCTAGGAGATCCTGAATTTTGGTGGCTCCCCAGTACCTTTAAGATAAAATACAAACTCCATTCATTCTTCAGTTAATTATACTCCTTCTTCTTTGCCTATCTCATCTTGCCCTTTCTCCTCACCATCATTTGAGTATGCTGTCTTTCATGTTCAGAATGGAGTCTCTTTCCTCTCCTGCTTATAAATATTTCTCTTCCTTCAAAGCTGAGTTCAAGGGTGTTGACATTCATTCTTTTTTTTCTCTCTTTTATTTATTTATTTCTATCCCCCCATTACATGTTAAAAACATTTCTAACATTTGTCGAAAAATACTGAGTCTTGAATTCTCTCCTTCCTTTCTTCCCCATCATACAACCCCCCCCCCCCTTTTTGTGGAACGAAACTCGGATAGAAAAAAAAAATTAAGAAAGTGAAAAAAGTTTGCTTTGGTCTGGATT